>NC_142713.1:38422114-38597114 GCF_055471065.1 Atractosteus spatula | reverse complement strand
ATACACGTTGTGCTTATAGTATAAAGTTTTTTTCATAAGCAAGTCTGTGAATTACATATATGAAATCTTTGGAATTGTGACTATAAATCTTCTGAAATTACAATATTTGTGATAAGAAAAGTAAACCAAAATTATCAGAATAAAAACAAAAAAAAACTATTTTCAAAATTCATAAAGTAATGGCTAAATACCGATTTTATTCTTAAGATTAACATGCCCATTTGTGCTCTTCATTCTTATTGTGTGATGTAATGTTAATTTTGGAATGTTATACATAAACACTGAAATATACACTAAAAATAAATTAGCATAC
This sequence comes from Atractosteus spatula, assembly GCF_055471065.1. Lineage (NCBI taxonomy): Eukaryota > Metazoa > Chordata > Actinopteri > Semionotiformes > Lepisosteidae > Atractosteus > Atractosteus spatula. The sequence continues at coordinate 38,596,801 of NC_142713.1, read as the reverse complement.
AGAATACAAAATATTTAAGGTAAGGTATGATTGAGCATATAAACATTTCTTTAATTAGTATGCATTCATTTTTATTTTTGAGGTGCTGTATACTGTACACTAATGTATATAAAAAATAACCTAAATTGACACAAGGCTGTGTTACAGGGTGTTTAAGCACAGCCGGAGTCAACAGACTAACACAAGCTTTGTGTGTTTCATGCATTTTTGACCATCATCAGTGGACCCAAAAAAATCACTGCTACTGTATGACAAAGCAACATGAGAAAATATTAAAACATTAATCATAATTTCTGGGAGAATTCCAGCATTAACTTAGGTCTATGATTTGGGTCATTGTCATGCTGGAAGATAAAGCAGGATATGTGCAGATGATATTATTGTACTTTGAAGAACGTTTTGATACATAGTGGCATTTTTTCACTCATCAATCACATTACTCCCTGCACTGCTAAAACCGTCCATAACCTGATCAGGCCATCTCCATATTTATCCACATTTCTAAGGTTTACTTCATTGTGCTACCATGCAAAAAATGAAGACATCACCTTGATTTTGCTACATAGTATAGACCTCACAGTCATCATTATTTACACACTCTTGTCTCCCAGAGAAAGAAATGCACCCTCAAAATGCAAACCACCTGATTCGCCAGGAAAAAAAGGAAGGCGAGATTTTGATTGTGTTCCAAGTCAGCCATGCTGTATGTGGCAATTGCACCCATTCACTGAACAGAAACTATGTTTGCATGAGGATTCATGTACAAGTGCCCAGAGGTTTACAAGTCATAATAAAGTAAAATGTGTATGTGTATGCTCTGAAACTTGACCTGTACCTGGATTGCGAATTCATGTTGTGGATGAAGCACTGCTGTTGTACTTTTCAGGGAGGTACTGTACCTCTCTCCAAATGCTCCAGTAAATTGCCTGGTTATACAGTACATGTGGGTACAAATGTAAATCCCTTTAAATAAAAGCATCAACTAAATAAATATTAAACAATAACAACAGTATGCAAGATAAGAACATTTTTTTCTACATAATGAGCCAATAGACATAATAAAATTGAAAAGTGTGCTTTTAACTGTGTTAAAAATGTATTTTTTCAGAGAACAAAACATAATTTTGTAATATGCAGATTGTACCTAATGATCGTGTTGTCCCCTGGTTTAATGGAATAAAATACATATTTAATATTTCAGAAAAATTGTACACATTTTCAAGACAGGACAGAGTAGGACAGGTCAGTCAAGAAGATCAAGAAGCGTAATAGCTTATGAGACCAAAAAACTTAAACTGGTATTCCTAACATGAATACTAGATGTCCATCAGTCAAATATTACATACAGTACTAAGAAAATCAGTAACATAAGAGGACTACCCATCCTTTATTTCACATCTTTTTATTTAGCACACAGGATAAGTTCTTGTAAACCACTCTGCCTGTTCCATAACTGAACACAATTTAGAGAAACAAATTTATCTCCTCATTGTCCATGTCTGATGGGAAACATTGTGCTTTATTACATCCTACATCATTTCTGCGTCACTTTTGACCTTGTGGACACATTTCTGGATAAACATACTGTACAGTAAGGTACATATGGAATCTAGAGCAAAGCAACTGCAATATTATCAGATGTACATTAAATGGGCACTTGTTTAAATGCTTTGTGTTTTCTGTTGTTGGGAATATTTTAGAGAAATTCATCAGCTGAATTAAGAGGGAAAATGTTTTGGGGAGAGGAGACTGAGTGAGCTCAAAGCAGAATCTAGCCTGGACACTTGTGTTAGCATCCCCAGTCTTACAGGTAAGTAAACCACTGATTAAGTAGTCTACTGCTCAAGTGTTGTAACATTGTTAGTGCTGTTGTGCATCTTCTAAGTGGACCTAATATATAAATGATTCAAATCACATTTGCTTAGACGTGCTGTATGTGCAAAGTTTTTGCAAACTATATCACAAGCACACTTCAATGCTGGATAAATCACATTTTTTATATTCTGCATAAACACAGGAATAAAAAGCTTTCCTGGTGTTCCTTTATGTAAGTACACACCAGCTCTTATTTTTCTTGTTTTAGTCTGATTGAACCGGATACATTTCTGCAAGATTCAGATTCAAGCCCATATTTCTTTGTGGGGTTTAGACTGTTAGTAATTGTTTTTTTCTTGACTGTGTAAACAGTTTATTAATATGTTGTAGTGGTTTGTGTTTGCAAGACTTAAAGTCCTTGTTAGATTATTTTGGATTGGTTTCAGTTGCAATGAAAATTGTTCTCCCTAATGCTCCTGCAATTTTCATTGAATGTCCCAAGCATTTCAGCTGGATTTGTTCTGCACTATTATGTTTTCTTTACAGCTCTGTAGTTTTGTGACTTATCTATAGAAAGAAATATTATGTTCACAAAAGAAGACCAGAGAAGTTCATTTTCAAAATAATTTGAAAATTAAACTTTTATTGATTACATAAAAGAGGTCTACAAGAGGTCCAGAGGAGGGCCATTTCTAATCTCGCCCACTTCTGCTCTCTTTTGCATAAATACTGGATGTTGCTTGCCGAGCACTACTTTTGAGCATCTTTCATACAATTGGCATTTTAGAAGTGAATTCCTACACCACTAACTAAAGCCAATCTCAGCACAGGTAGCCTCAGGCTACTTCTTCCAGGTCTTCCAATCTAATATACTCCAGTCTTATTTGCAAAGAGGAGATCGTCCATGATTTATTGGAATAGATGTACCTCAAATTCATTGCCTGGATTGGGGGTAACCGTTGGGCCTGGACATCCAGAGGTTGATATTGTTTATTTTTGTTTTCCTCTTCACTGTGCCCACATAGTTAGCTGTTACTACACAAGGGAACAAGTAATAGGTTTATTCCATGCTGAATAAAAGAAGAAAGAGAACACAGCGTTTCGTTCCACACCTGAAGAAGGCTCCATGGCCAAAACATTGTGTTCTCTTTCTTCTTTTTTTCAGCATGGAATAAACCTATTACTTGTTCCTTTGCAGCCTACGCATGCTGACGCAGCTACCCACCTCTTACTACACAATATTGTTAATCACTATATAATCCTGTAATGTGGTCTGTAGGACTACCGGGCCTGTGGGAGAAAGCTGAGTCTCCCAGCGACTGGTTTCTGGTTTGCTAACCTGTCTCCCTAAGCTTTCCACATCAGTGGGATTGCAACTCTCCCAGCAGATCAGTCTTCAGTCCAGCACATTTTTCTCCAAGCCAGTCATACCAGCCTAAGATCCGTGGCTCGGAAACAACTTGCTCGTTCAAGTTAGCAGAATGTCTGTTACCTCTGCCTCTCTTTTCCAGAAGCCCACCCCAGACTCCAATGCCTTGCTCTTCCTGCTCTCTGTTCCATTCTGCCCTTTTCTCACTTCAGGGTTAACCTTCTAAGTGTAGCCACCAACACAAACAAGCATTAATCTCTCTCCTTCATAATCCCTGCTTCCAGCATTAAGTTGCTCACTGTCTAATTCCCCATTTCCCCTGTGCAATGCAATCATTGACCTCACTATACCTGTTTGAAACAGCAGGATGAAATGCTTATCTTGTGGCAATAGTCATTGATAACGCCCTTAAATCTAAGCCTATCATTCCTAGACTGTTTTGTGAGCTGCATCCTATCTCCATTATTCTTTCTTGGGGGTTCCACTTGCAGCCAAAAGCCTATCCTGATCCACACAGCCACAGATTTGTAGTACATATTAAGTTAAGACACTTTAAATCTCTGTCACAAATGTCCCCATGTGTCTTAGCCGTGTTTCTGTAACTGTGTTCATATTCCTGTTTTTAAACCTAGTTTGCGGGCTCACCCTTTTAAAAAATAAGGACATCCAAAGCCAGTTCTTCATCTTTTCAGAAGCCATATCTGTGTATCTTCCTTTTCTGCAAATAGTACTTTTAAAATTCCCTATGTCTGCTATCAATCACAGTCTCAGACAGCCACCCATTCTCTCCCTACTCTTTGGCAAATTGATAGTGAGTGACTTGCTTGGCATCGGTACCTACACCACATCTCATAGTGCTAACTGAACCAACTTCAGCACAAGCACTTTTCTTTAATTACCTGGTTATCCTTTCAATAAGTGCAGCTTTCTTCACCTCTCATTAAGAGGTCCCAATCACCGCTTTTAATCACTGAACACCACTCCACTAAAGTCAGAGATTATACATTAAATCCAAACCCAATCCACTTCAACAACACTCTCTGTGTCCCAGACTTAAGGGTTCTGCTTCCATGTTTTCTGGTACTCCAATTCTCCCTTCTTTGTCCTCACTCTAAAATTATTCTCTGGAACATGGAGTCCTAAACTCTGCTCTTTTTGGTCAATTTGGAAAAGCTACTAAAACTTCCTTTGGATACGTCTTTTTCTCCTTATTCAATCGATTTGCTAACTGTACCCTCACTTGTATGTTATCTTTAGTTTTGTAACTTTATCTTTTGTTAATGAAGAACACTGTATCTGTGTTTTTTTTATTTAAGGGAAAGGAGAAAGCAAGCACACTTTCATATTTTAAAGTTTTGAGGTAACATGTTATTGTCAGTAATGAGAGCAATACTGTAATAAGAATAATACAATCCTAATACACACCAAAAAACCTAAATATACTACCAATTTAAACAGGCTCAATTAGCCAGACAAAAGAGAACTAGAATTTAATTAGTTACTAACAATCCCATTGATGTTAAATTGGGTGAAAATAGTTTTTAAGTTGGTATATAATAAGCAGTAATTTCCTTAAAGTTCCTGGGTGGGTCAGTTCTCTGTGTTTGTAATTTGTCTTTGTAAGAGTTCCATATAAGCCTATATTAACGGCAGCATAACACATCCCCTGGCTAAACTGCTCCTGGGTTTCTTCCTCAGTACTTTAATTATAATGATAAAGGTGTTGCAAATCAGAATTTCAGGAAGCCTGCAGGAATACCTCAAGAGAATGTTTGGAAAAACATCAGTGTAGGCATCTTTAACATACTTTACTAATGAAGTCATGCAGTCTAAACAGAATCACACTCAGTATTGCAGTAGCTCATTCTCCTACTGTTTCTGTTTATGTTAGATCTAATTAATTTTCCTGATAACAGAAACATGCTAATTTCAGTTTATTTTACAGTTTATTTATTTGAGATCGCAATGTTAAAGACAGGTGGTACAGTTGCGCAGTGGTAAGCATTGCTGCCTCCCAGTGCAATTGAACTCCCTTGGGCTCAATTCCTGGGGTGCTCGCTGTATGGAGTTTGCATGTTGTCCCCCAGTTCATGTGGGTTTTTTTCAGGGGCTCCACTTTCCTCCCAGAGCCCAAAGACAGAGGTACTGTAGGTTAATTGGCTTCTGGGAAATCTGGCCCTAGTGTGAGTGTGTGTGCATCTGTGTGTGTCCAGCAATGGGCTGGCATCCCATCCAGCAACACACGTTGCTTGCTGAGATAGGCACTGGCTCCCGTTCAAAACTATATTGGATTAAGTGGTTAGAAAATATATGGATGGATGTTATAGTGTTTAACCTATAAGTAAAAATGTATAAGCTTGTAAACAAAGCTTCAGTTTTTGCAGGGACCCTGCTATAAAATAGATCTTTCACCTCTCACCACCATAACCATAATGCTGGGGGAAAGTACTGCATGATGTAGTAGTCTAATTTTTAAAGAAGTCCTCACAACAGGAATTAAAAGCGTGTCGTTGTTTATCTAGTCTCTGCAGCATTCTGTAGGGCCCTAGAGACCTTTTAACGAGACCTAGCAAATCATAATTCCAGACAGTATGAAAAAGTGCTGTCTGGGAACCCCGAGACAGAGAAAAGCCTCATTTTTAAGATCATCCTGGGAGGAACATGGCATGTAGTAAGCCAATGAAAGAGCAGAAAAAATGCTATAGAAGCACAGATAAACAGTTGACCCAATAGACAACATCCAGTATCTTCATCCTAATATAAATCACGACAGAAAAGAAGCTCCCAGTATTAATTTCTAAACACCATTACCCATAGTTAACAACTAGGCCAGTTCAAGTAAAAAAAACAGGTGGCACTTGTTTTACCTTTTAATCATCTCAATGGACCAAAGAGTTCCATGAGATATTTTTAGTGAACATCAAAGGACTGTATAGTTTACATAAAACAAGGAATTTGCCCCTAACCACTTAGTTACAGTTTAATGTGTATGATGGTGTAAAATGAGTAAATTCTGCAAAATACAAAGAAAAAGTGACAGAAATATCTTAATTGACTCAAAAAGATCAGTTGAGAAAAGGGGTTCTTCTTTGAATTCTCCTTGTGGGTTTAAAAAACCTCATTAGTTAAACATAAGAAACTGACTAATTTTAACTCCATTAAAGAAAAAGACAATGTTGTGATCAGACTCTACTTCATCTGAAACAATTATGCAGAGTTTATCATGTATAATAATTAGGACGGTACCATCAAGAAACCAAGGAAGTCACTTGTTTCTGTTAGAAAATGAAATTGGGAGAAAAAATATAAAATACAGAAAGATTTTACAAAGCTGGGTTGTTTCTTGTTGCAGGTGACTAATTTAATCCTGAATCCTGCCACCAGAGAGTGCTTAGAACCTGCTTAGCAAGAGAGGGCTTTTATACTGTCTGCATTCTTAGGTATTGGAACAAGAGGCTCACTAACAAGATGTGGGGTGTCTTGCTTTTTTCTTTCCCAATTGCACAAAGCAGCCTATTTAATCAAAGGCATGTAGTTAGACGTTTGAGCAGATTGAAGTGAATGAAATGAAATACACCTGCAATGGTTCTGTCTGAGGCAGCATATTGATGTAACAAGCAGAGCAGCAAAGTGGTCAAAGGTTCTAGACTCATGAGTGGAAAGTTGTTTGTTCAAATCCCAGGTGGGATGCAGCTTTTGTATACTTAAGCAAGGTTCTTTACCCAATTTGTTCCAGTAAAATACCCTGCCATATAAAATGGGTGCAAAAGTTCTGCTGCCTCACAGACCTTGGGTCCTGGGTTTGGTTATGGACTAAAGTTGCCTCTTGTGTGGGATCTGAATGTTCTTTTTGGGTGCTGTGGTTTTACAGGATTAATTAGTGTCTCTACATTATCCATGTCTCCATCCTGGGTTGGACTCACATATTGTCCTGTTTTGTACCCTATGCGTCTAAGACGAACTCCATGTTGCTATAGCCTTTTTTTAAGAACCCATGACATATTTTAGTTCACCTTTTAGAGCCATGAAAAGAAGGATCTGATCTGCAGTTGAACTTTAAGAGTTTACTATACCATTTACATGACATCATTTACATCAGCAAGCCTTTCTATACAGTATTCATAATGTTTCTTGTTAAATTAAAGATAGTCTTTAACATGGAAGCAATGAGTTTAGTTAGTAAATTGGTAAGTAATTGGTTAAAAATCGAATATGTACTATTTTCAAAAAAGGAAAAGACGGAGATGCTGCACCCATGGGAGAACAGTTCCACCCATGACCGAGCGCGAGAATGTCAAACAAGTTGACATGTTGGCCTGTGGCAGTTGCGGTCAGAGCTGTCGAGATTCAGTTTGCTCCCTGCCTGAGTCTGCACAGCCCACACACAAAACAAGTGTCCTTGGTACTGTTACTGTATGTAACGAGAGTCCAGTCCAGGCTCCTGTGAAGCGTATACCGTAGACGGTATAATCCAGAAGTACTGTAAGTGGAGAAGGACAACAGGGAGGAGTAGATGAGGATCAGAAGGGGGTAACAGACAGGGGGGCGTGATGATGGTGAATTGGTGCTCAAGGGGAGCGTGGCCAAGGCGAAAAAGTCCAGGGGGGAAATCCGGGGCGAAGTCCAAGGTCCAAAACCAGGTGATGCATCCAGGACAAAGCAAAACAAGACTAAAACCCGGAACGGAATCCGGGATAGGGACATGGAATAAGAACAGGTTGACGAGGCCAGGCGCTCCAAGCCCTGGACTCAGATGGTCAGGACGCCGTGATGAAGCCTATGCCGTCGGGTCACTCCTGGACCCACTGGTAGGCGAGCTTCTGGGCGTCCATCTTCCAATGCTGAGCTCGGAATACCGAGAACGTCAGGCTTAAATAAGGAGGGGCAGAACAGGGGGCAGGTGCATATAGAGCCGGAGCGCCCTTAAGAGGAGGGATTACAATCGTGACACTGTATCAGTCTCATTTACACACTCTGTAGATCCCTTTCTCTTCCCAATCACAGGGCCCCTTTTGATGATGTCACGGTTCTAGATGAATTATGTGTACAGGACTCATGATGTTAATTTTTCACCCCACTATTCTTGAGCAAAGGCACATTCCTGTCAAACTAAACTCCTTCGAAATAACCTCAGCAACTGCACCATAGGTCTCACTGAAACTGTAGCTAGTGGGCTTTTTACAATCTCAAAAGAATCTGATCTGAACATAAGAGTCTAGTAATTGTGTTATCACATAAAAGAAAAATAAAGACTGTTGCGTGACTCAAGAGAAGTGGAGAATTGTACATTATTCATAGAAGTGAATGGATTGATGCTGATTATACTGTTAGCAATAATGATCAGACAAGCAAGTAAACTCATTCTTTGGTATAAACTGTCTGCGGATTGTTCAAAATTGTTAAGACTGTGACATCAGAAAATGAAATTCATAGTCCTAGTTGATGAATCTCTCTGTTACAACTATTAACATTTTTACTTCAGTTTGGCTATAGTTATTCAATCAGATTTAGATCAGGAGATGGGGAAAGACAGCCGGGAAGAGTAACCTGGATTCTTGTAATGCATTCCTAGCCATGACCAAACTGGATTTTGACTTCTAGAAACGCATGCCGTATTTTTGTTTTGCTGAAGTTCTCCAAATCAATCTTCAGCAGCATCCTAGATAATAAGTATCCTGTAAAGCTTACTGCTAAAAACATTAAACATTGAGAATGTGAGCAATGCTTGTCTTCAGTATACAAATCATTCCACATGGAATTCATTATTCACTGAATTGCGACAACTGTCCCACAAATGATATGTGATGGAAATCACTTTATGGTTTCAAGGAAAATTGCAAGATCTTCTATTGAAATAAATCGGAATGCTGCAACTGTGGAAAACAGCAGCGGCTGTGTTGCGGAACTCATTATGCCTGCCTTTAGGTAATGTAATTGATCTTCAATTCATTTTAAGAACTGTTAAATCAATACAGAAAGACATGAAAAGCCTGGCTTTATGACATCAGTAGAGATACCTGCAACACTTTGTATCATTGATAAGGAATCTCTGCTATCTGTTTTTGAGGTTTCTTTTCTTTTATTCATGCAAATTGTAAGCGTTTGTGAATCTGTGTGATTAATCTTCTGGGAAAAAAGGAAGGCTGTATGCCTAGAGGTCTCGATTTTGCACTAGATCAATGCAGAAAGACTTGTGTTTGGTAGTGACAGTCTGCAGTTTATCTGTAATTACACAGTATTTATCTTTCACCAACTAATTAGAATACTGAAAAAATGGTTTGTTAGGCACTGTTATCTGTATAACATAGTACATTACTCACCATCCTTCAAAAGCTTGTGATGTAGACTTTTCTTTCTTTTCTAATACTCAATTTTATTTCTGCTTTCAAAGATATATTTCTAGTTCAACTTAAACTGGATAAAAATTCTTTCAAATCCTGCCTTATTTCTACTTAATAACAATGACCTTTGTATAAAATGATTAAATCTCTTTTTCTTTAAACAACTATATTTTCTTAAGGAGAAAAGTCCAAAGAAAAATGGTAAATATTTTAATTTATTCATATTAACACAATCCTTTTATCTTACATTAGACAATTCAGTATTCTTCAGTATTACTCCACAATCCATAGCATGACTGATATAATACACAATATATGCTAAAGAATAAATGGCTCCATCAGTTGCCTAACATAAGAATAATCTGAAAAAACATGTTTAGGCAGATCAGAGAATATAATAGAAGTAATAGAAATATTACACAATCAAAACACTGTAAATACAGTTTAAAATAGACAACATTCATAGCCAGAACTCTAGTTCTGTTGATTCATATGTTATACTTGTTACGAACGTCTACATAAAATACTAACAACTTGTTTGTAATTAACAATGTTTTTTGCCAAATGATAACTTTAATTTGGTTTTGCAATTGTTCTGTTCAAATAATCAGTTTGCCAGCTGCTATGTTTGTCATGTCTGAAGGGAGATCACAAGAACTAACTCCAGTTCTCTGAAGTCAGGATAAGTTATGAGAAGTGTTGCCATCTTGTGCTTGCTCTGGGTCTCCCCAGGTAAACTATGACCCTGGTTTTTAATGGGTATTGCTTTGTTTCAGCTAATTCATGCCGGATAAGTGAACATACTGTTTCAGAGGATGGTCACCAAGGGAGACAGTCAAAGGTGTCCCCTGGTAGGTATTCAAAAGATCTTTGGATACAAAGTACAGAAATAATAAAAAATGTTATTGGTCAAAACAATATCTATTCTTTGAACGTTTTACAGCAGGGAAACATACATTTCTCTTAAACACGTGACTAACACAAATGCCAAACTAATGCCTTAGAAAATGTGACAAAGAGGCTATTCCATGCCATTGTTACATGACATGTTACATGTCTGTCCCTCCTATACATGTGCTGTTTACTCACCTGTTACAAATTGTTATCTTTCATCCCAGAGCACACCCCCAAAAAATGACTTTTTTAGCATTCACATTTTCATTATTATTATTGCTGCTATTCTTAATTGTGTATTGGGTGCTGTCTTTTTGTTCTTGTACTTTTGTGTTCATTATTTCTTTTACACTGCCTGTTGTTGTGGGTCTACTATTCATTGTTTCCATTCCACTAGCTTGTGCCAGGCTACAGACCCTGACTCACCTTTGGTTTAAATGTTCATTAGGAGCAACGATGGGCAGAGTTCAGGCTCATCTGACTTGGCACTTATGGTGCAGTATATACCTGTTAGTGTACCTTGTCTGTCTACTGAAACTAAAGTTTTAGCGACCTCCTGTTGTCTGTATTTCTGTAGCTTTGTTTAACTTTTTTTTTCTGGATTGGAGCACATTATTAAACGGACACTCGTTTTGCCCATCATTTCAATTTCTTGTTTAGTTTTTATGACATCCATGACCAACCCTTGACTCAGAAAAAGGTACAGTAGTTTACAGTTGTCACAGTAATGATATAATAACTGCAAGCTACTGTACATAATGTACAGTAGCTCATGATTTTTAACTTAATCACCATTTTACCACATTGTTGTTTAATTACCTATTATTGTATCGCAATATATTAAACTGATACTATTGTTTTATTAGTTCAGGTGAGAAGCTGTGACAGTGGAAATGTGTTTTCTTTCTTCTCTTTTCAGCATGGAATAAAGCTATTACTTGTTTCTATTGTTTTATTGAGTGTTCAAATATACTCTCTCACTACAGCCTGGCATACTTTATAACAGTAAAATACCCCAAATAGGTAGGGTAATAATCTGAAAATGATATTTTGTAAAACAAAATCCTTCTGTTCTTGTCTTTTGGACAGCTGCCCTTTTACCAAACAGCCTCTTTTCATTCCTAAACATTATCATGTTTATTCTTATGAAAATATATTTGTGCTGTATTCATTTTGGATATACAGATATAAATTTGTTCACAAAAAAGGAGTTCTCTCTCTTTTTTTGTTTAACCAATTATCCTAAATTCTTTCCAAGCATTTCAACTTTAAGTTTCTTTTCTGTGTTTCAAAGCAAAAACTGATTTTAAAAGAGCATGAATGCAGAAAGAAAACCTGTACTTAACATTAACCATCACAATTTGAGTGTTTGTGTTAAATGCATTCTGTTCATACCACCCTAATAAAAACTGAAAAAATGACATTTGATATGCCAAACATTAAATCAAAAACTATAAATTAGTTCACAATGCTCAGTCCCATAAATGAGATCTCTTTGGTACTCCAATAATTACATTACCCCAGTTTGAATATTCATTCCTTATCTGATAATGGTTGTTGCTGGTTTAAAAAACCCTATCAAGTTATTTAAGCAAGACTTTTACCATATCAATGTTGGCTATCCCCTAGAATCTTATTTCCATATACTGTAGGTAATCTTCTTGTATTAATGTTGTAAATATATTGTATAAAGAGCACTCTTAATTTACATGGATATAAGGTAGCATGGTAAACATTTACAGCTGGTTTTACAGACCCTGGTTAGCTGTGCTTTGGACTTATTTACCAAAAGTAAGATAGAGTAGTCCAAGATTAATACTAATAAGAGACTGTGAAACCAGACAATACAGTGCTGAATACATGCACATCCAAATTTGTAATTAAGAGCTTTAAGAAATACTGTTCAGTATTACGTCCTGATGTAATAGTGCCAGTTCTGTTGTGCTGGAAATTATGTATTAAACACATGAAAGAAAATGTGTTAATTAGGCCATTATGCCTTTCATTGCAACTGTGGCAACACTAGGCAGAAAGAAACTATGAAGGGGTACTTCAAGTGAAACCTTGAGACTGCAAGAGTACGGTTTCTGACAAAGGCTGAAAACAAAACCCTTGGTTTATGAGATAATAAGGTATTAAAAATAAGAGTTGAAACAGGGATTGTAAACATGTTAAATTAATATTTCAGCAGGACTTAACTTTACCATAACTGACTCTAAGGTTCTACAGGGCCTAGAATAAATCATCAGAAGAAAATTGCTAGAAAATTGCAGTTCCAACTTAAGTTCCAGCTACACCACTTTATATACCTCTGTGAATGCTATTACTGTATGTGCATGTTCAACTGTTTTCACAATTTGGAGATGTCCAACAACATAATGTGTCAGTCGCTGGTATCACTGGGTCAAGAAAACATGCTGTTTTCTGTCTGTATGAAGGTGTACAGCTATCTTTGATGGTGTTCTATTTTTGGTCACTGGAGGCCTACAATATTCTGCATTCACAATAAATTCACAATAAATTTAAGCAATAACAATGTGAGTAATAGGAATTGTTACTTCCATGTTTTTTTTTATTATAAAAATTAAAAAAATAATATTCCTTAATTAATATTTCCTCAAATATGAAGAGAAACATGAAGAGAATTTCATTCTGTATTGTACATGCTGCTGAAATACTTAAGGCAAGTGGTCATTATTGCCAGATTCTACTTTTTTATTGTTATATTGGATGTGTGCAATTGAAGCTGGATTGTGGGGTTAGAGTCTGTAATCTATGTAGCATGTAACAAAGGTATTCATTCCCCATATAAACTCACAAAATCAACCATCCAAATCAAAAGCATATAAATCATTCTCTCATCCTAGTGTTAATCCCGCATCAGCAGGGTCCGCTTGTCGGCACGCCCGTCTCCATTAGGTAGTTTGAACCAAATCTTTAAGCTGACGTTGCCATTAAATGCAACCAAGAATACTCCAACCGGCGCATCACTCCGCCTGCCGTCGGGGGGGGGGGGGGGGGGCGGAGAACAAAGCAATGTAGCCAATTCATAGGGGATTATTTGGAGGCACAGGAAATTTGGCTAGGACGCTGGGGTTACACCCCTACTCTTTTCAAGAAACACCCTGGGATTTTTAATGACCACAGAGAGTCGGGACCTCAGCTTTATATCTCATCCGAAAAATGGCACTTGTTTACAGTATAGTGTCCCCATCACTATACTGCGGTATTAGGACCCACATGGACCCCGTGCCCCCTGCTGGCCTCACTAACACCTCTTCTAGCAGCAACCTTAGTTTTTCTCAGGAGGTCTCCCATCCACATACTGACCAGGCTCACACCTGCTTAGCTTCAGTGGGCTGCCAGTTGTGAGTTGCAGGGTGACATGGCTGCTGACTAAAGCATCTACAGTAAATCATTAAATCATTGAAAAAAAAACAACAACAACTTAATTACAATCATATGGCATGATCCTATAGAAAAAAAGGCAAAGAAAAAAAAAGTCATGCAGGCCCACTGGGGATGCAGTACTCCAAAATCAGTCCAGCAGGCTGCTCTTTATAAAAGTAATAAATTGTAAAGGATAGATATGATCATGTGAATTTATATGCCTGGCTATGAGAGATTTCTTGTCCTTTCTTATAAAACTTTTCTGCTCACAAATTATTGTTTTAAAGCTCTCTTGACCTGTTTCCCACATAACATCAATCTATTAAATTAACTAAATTAAATTTAACTAATTAGAATGAAACACAGGTCTGTGTTCACATAATTTTCTTACGTCTTGATCAATAAGTCAACAAAATGTTTCAATAGAAGGATTAATAACAGGGCCAAACTCACTTTCAGGCTTAAACACCTTCTTAGTGTTTCTTCTTCCCCTTCCCTGTCTTCTGCCACCCCGACCACGTCTCCCTGATGCTTGTGCAGGCAGTGCAGGTTTTGGATGTAAAAAATAATGGGCTGTGGAAGCTGAATCGGTTTCTGGGTCTTCCAATGACAAACTGGAACTGCTGGAAGAAGCTCCTGGCTGACTTGGTATTTTTCATTGAACTTGCCCTATAAGCCATGGATAAACATTGCCATTACATTGCCCATTGTATCTCTTCCATATTTCTCCAATTTGAGACTGTCCAACTCCTTTTTGTAAGAGATAACTTTAGAATTACGCCTCTCAATGGTAGTTGTAAGTTCTACCATTGGTAATTTTGACTGTATCTCCTTCTGTAGAGTTGAAGTTTCATCTAGAATTCTAAAATATAAAAAATAGCACTGCAGTTCCCATCTTAACAAGTGAACAAGTGATACAATATTGATAATATAGACAGCAATTAAGATTTGATACACCACAGAAAGCTCTGTCCATCATTATGTTTTCAAGGTGCATGCAAATTCCCTAATTTCTGAGCAAGTTCTCTTCTCATGTCAACATTTTTTCACATTGCTATGACTTACAATCTGCAGAAAGGTGCTTTGGATTCCCAGTTATCTTAATCTCTGATAATTGCACATTGCATTTACAAACTGACAACTGTATTTGGACTGAAATAATTTTCTTTTCTTGGCTCCTAATACCTGAAAATAATATAACCATTCAACTGAGAAGGCAGTGAATCTCATGGCTCTGCTAAGACATATGGTGTTTTTAAAGCATGCATCTTTATTACTGAACATTTTTAGTACTGTACAGTAATTTATTTTGCACAGCAGTTTTTTCATTGAAATTTTATAGGTTCCCTGAGTTTCTTCTATGAAATCTACAATAGTGGAAAGCTGACATCCACAAATCTCATGCATTAAGATTTGCAAGAAATGTGTTACTTTTTTACTTTTGCATTACTAGTTAAATCTATTGTCTGTAAGATGCAGTTTTGACATAGTGTGATATTATCCCCATCTATGAATTGGCTTCATTACTCTGCTCTCCTCCCCACTGATAGCTGATGTGTGGTGAGCGTTCTGGCACACTATGGCTGCCCTCGCGTCATCCAGGTGGATGCTGCACATTGGTGGTGGTGGAGGGGAGTCCCCAATACCTGTAAAGCGCTTTGAGTGGAGTGTCCAGAAAAGCGCTATATAAGTGTAATAATTATAAGCAATTATAATTATTCTAATTATATTATTTAAATTTAAGAAACAATGTTTCTTCTGCCGAGCCTTCCTCAGTGTGCCACCAGAAGAAGGCTCAACAGCCAAAAAATGTGTTTCTTCTTTCTACTTTTCAATGTGAAATTAACCTTATCTTTTGCTGTGCAAACCAACACACCCTAACCAGTGTTATTATAGATCATAGTACTACCGTAGTTAAATGTAGGAGAAAAGAGACTGTGTTTTCAATCCCTGATAATGACAGGGCCGTCTTTATAATATCATATAATATCTGTTTATATTGGAAACAGATGGAAACATTCTTGATCTAAATCGGATTTCTTCTTTTGTGATAAACATGATACTTCAATATTGACTTCCGAAAATACACTGTTAAGAGACTGAGACCAGCAGAAGACCCATATTACATAGACTCAATGTTGAGCAGTCTAGTACTGAAGCAATTAGGAGAAAACGCTGTTCCCGTGATTAAAACCTCATGGTCACCTTTCTAGTTAAAAACAATACTAATGCAATGTGAGTCCGGCTGTCATTCAGTTGGAACATATACTGAATTCTTACACACATTGCCTTTGGACCAGGAGCTCAAATATACAGTACACATTATTAGCTCTTATACATATACAGTACAGCTTAAATGCATTTGTAAGTTTTGGGGTGCTCAAAGTACGATAGATTGTTTTATAAATATATATATTTTTTAAAATAAAAGATTTTTTAAAAGTAACAAAAAAACAGTATCTAGTCTGTGGCATGAGGAAGAGGTCTACATTTTGAAAATATGTAGGAATTTTAGAGTCAAACTGCCCTGAAAATGAGAAATAACAGAAGTGGTGAATTATCATTTGGTCAGCTTGTGCTTGCTGCAAAGGAAAAAGTAAGGTTAATTATATGCTGAAAAGTAGAAAGAAAAAAACAATGTTTAAGAATTCTGAGGCTTTTTCAGGTTTAAGAACTAAACCAATACTTGTTGCATGGCAAACAAAATATAAGATATAATTAGTTATGTACAGTAAATGAGATAATTTCATATAATTATGAGATAATGTCAGTTTAAGACACAATAATCAGATTGCCTACTTTTAGATCCTGTTTGATGAAGAGACCTTACCTTAGTATTAATATTAGGCCAACGTTTATAACACAATTATCATTATGTTGATACTGTATATGAATGGACTTCAAGGAATTGTCTTCATAGAAAGATACAACATGACATTGTATGATGTTTAATATGTTTTGATTTTTAAACAGTTCCTTTGCACATATTAAGACAATAATAATCCATCTATGACAGGTCCTATTTTTGTACTCCTCAAGTCATTTTTTTCATTCAGATCTGAAAAGATCCAAGTTTTCAATGGGCAGCTTATCTCTGTTCATAAAAGCCTCTTGAAATGAACCAACTGCAGTATACTCATCCAATAGGGAGTTAAATAAAAAAAAATGCAATATTGAAATAAATTCAGGGAATGACAGCAGGGAAAGGCATTATTAGCTAGACAATTAATAGAAATTGCACCTAAAAAGTGTTAGCAAGTTATGAGTCTCATTCATTAGTGGTCTTATTGATAATACATCACTGAAAGTGTACCATGAAGGGCAGGCTTTGATGGGATAATGCACAATATAATAGCACAGTTCTGAAATTAAAATTCAGCAAAAGAAGCTACATCGAGAGACCTCAGAGCCAAAGAGATAATAAAGACAATGCTTGCAACAATAAATAACAGGTATAAATTGACTCACATAAATAGAGTTACAGTCAGAAACCATTAGAGTAACAGTGGAAATGACAAAGTAATGATGCTGAGTAAATACATGCTGTTTATTCATTTGGCCTCTGCATTTAAATAATGGTAGCTTGAGGTGGTGAAAAAGATAAAAATCCCATCTATAAAATGATAAAGGGCAAATAATTTAGATGATACAAATATTTTTATGTCACTCATTTGTAAAAAAGTCATTTCAGTGCTGCCATAAAACAGCAACAGGGACCAGGCAGTGGTCATAAACTCCACATGCAAAGCTTTTAAAGACTTCTTTTTGTGTTTCTTTTAATGGAAGTAGACATTTCTTTTCCTGGAATTTAATTTTTTGTCCATTGTTCAACAAAACCAGATCACGGATTGAGTTTAGAACCTGGGACAATCTGGCAAAAACCCTTCCCAGCACAATACGTTTACTTTACCTAGTGGATGGCAAAATGTAAATCATGATGGTTAGACATGCAGACAACTGTGTGTCAATATCAGCTCTTTTTCGTGACTAACAATTGCTGTCAAAGGGGAATCTTAGGTCAGTTGCAGTTTGATTCAAATGAATAGGAGCCACATCTGGCTAGAGAAAATAAAAAAGCAGAGACAGCAATTATCCACCCTCAGATTAAAGCACCTTGTTCAAATTGTTGGGGACACGTAACACATCCTGTGTCATATTGCTTCTGTTTTGAGGGCACTGGGGTGACTGAGTTGGGTGTACATGAAATATGACACACAGGAGCTGTGACAAAAGTCATCTCACCATTTTTTAAAGAAATAAAACAGGCTTCAGAACAAAGTCCTTCTTGTCCAATGCCGAAAAAAAAAGTAAATAAAAAGGTTTAACCATAAGGAAAATCACTCCATGTCTGAATTCTTTACAGATAAATTTCTAATTAATTCTAATCTAATCTCTTATTTACAATAGATACTGGTTGATGTCCCCCCTCCCCCAGCTGAAACAAAACCCATTACATTGATATACAAATACTCCTTCATTTTTAAAGATACTTAAGAAACATGTTAAAAGTTTTCTCAGTAGTTTCACACACCATACATGTAAATCTACAGATGAGCTGTGTACTTCATTGTCAAAACAAAATTTGGTAAATTGAATAATCTGTGTTAGGATGCTGTCTCACATTTTTTCATCCTTTGCAAAGTAATTTATTGTGTATTTGCACTTTTTGCTTTTGACTACACACAAACTCTACACACACACTCTATGCATTCACCCTCCCAATATGCACTCTGTGACAATACAATAAACTACAAAAGGTATTCTTTCACATAAACAAAAGTTAGAAAAAAACTGAATTTACATGAAGTATGTATTTTATATTGCAGTATACAATATATACACCAATATACATTATTGCTCCAAGACACAAAACGTTCAGACAGCAAAGGGATCATTAACTCTTAGAACACTGCAAAACACCTAGCACCCAAAATATTCTATTTCTTGACTAAGCTACACTGAGAACATTTATGCTATCTTAAACATTTCAAATAAAGTTAAATCATATTCCTTTAGAAAGCAACAAAAAGTACTGTAGATTTCATTATCAAAACAGATTTGTAACTTCTAAAAAAATTCTTGTATCATTCCTCAGCTATTTAGTTAAGAAGAACTATGTTAATATTAACAATGCAGTCTGTTCTTAATTCTTCATTCTTAGCAGCATAATACACTGAAATACAAGCAGTGAAGGTGAATGGGACACATTGGAATCCCTTTGATTGGACAGTGTGGGCTACTCTGACCGAAGGAAACTACAGTATAAACATATGGCCTGCAATTGCGGCCAGGACTGACTGCCATGCTTGTAAAAGTCATGATAGGCAGTGCTGATGCTCTTTGGGAGCATGGCTTTAAAGCTCTTGGGGACTGGTTAAATTCACACACCCTGTGTGAGAAAATAGGATGTACTTAATGAAGAAATGCCTCTGGGGGTGCTGGTCAGAGCTAAGAGATCATGCTGTAGGCAACTAGTGTATCTGTCTGCAGAGAGGCCAAAAAAAAAACTTTTCTTGCAAATTAAAATTTGGTCATGATTCCTAGATTTGAACTCATTTTCTGTGACATTACCATAACTATGGCAACCTCACAGATTTAAGACCTTTTTTTTACTTTAGTTGTAAGTAAAGTAAAAATATGTTGATTTGCCAGTACAGACATTATATGCTGTTCTAACACCCATATCATTCAATATTCAGTTTCATTAGAATTGTTTAATTATTGAGTTTATTAAAAGAAATTTCCATGAAGAAAAAGTGGCTCATGAGAGGACAACAGCGTGTAAATATTGAAAATAACCAGTAAGGTTTTCTAGATCTGTATTTCTTTTTTGACCGTGCAAAAGTACTTCATCTTAGTTAATGTTCCATAAATTAAACCTTTATGTAAAATATTCTGTTCAGAATATCTGAATGTAAGGTGCTATATATGTAAAAAACTAATCATATTAATTCTACTGATGAATAATAATACTCAATTCAGATTAATGTGTGGTCCAAACCAGGCCAAGTGTGAGAAAACATATTGTATTACACCTAAAACACTTTGATGTGTTTCAATTATATATCATCCATAAAATGGGAAAAGTAGTTAACAAAAGAGAAAGCTTGAATTCCATCTCAGTGGTGTGTTGCCCTTGACTCTTAATAAAGTTCCTCTCCTAATCGGGAACTTCTCTCTGTCCCAAATTGCTGAACAACTGGAAGGTTATAAGGTTCAAATCCCAGATGGAAACACTGCTACTGTACCCTTGAGCAAGGTACTTAACTCAGATTGCTTCAGTAAAACACTCCACTGCATAAATAGGTATAAATGTAAGTCACTTTGGATAAACTGTCAGCCACCTAAATTAATAATAACACTGTCTACCACCCAGAACACTGATTTTCACAATGATATTGTAATAATGCATGGAAACACATGTATGCCTTGAAAGTTGTACCAAGATAAAAAAAACAAAACACATAAAGGGTAATAAGCTGGAAAAAACTTTGTCCATTTTGATTTTTATTTGTTATTTTTAGACTACAGAAAAGCAACTGAAATTGCTTTTTGTGGCATACAGTATCATTATTCTCCACACTATGTACTAAGATGACAGGAGGAAAGTCACAAATTAGTGCACTGGTTTTGACATGCTTTGTTCTATTACTGGTCAAAGAAAGGGTATAACTTTTGTACAAAGGTTTCAGTATGTACGTCAGCCCCTCGTAGAGAGTCGTAAATCACTTCCAAGCTGTTAAACTCTGATGGTTTTCTATCACTCTTATCTCAAGGCAAGTTTTCCATCACTTTTACATACTGTACCTGCTAGATTTCCTTAGATTACACAGCCTCTACTTAAGCAGTCTCCAGGATTTCAGTAAGGACTCTGCTGGAAAGTACTTCTGATATACTCTAATCTATTCTCATTCATTACTGATGCTGATCTATAATATGATTTTTTCAATCATTTATTCACATATCCTTTGATATATATTCGTTAATATGTATAAGTTTAATCACTTAGCTAGTTTCAGAATTCAAGAGGCTGACTAGGAAGATTGAGACAGGCTGCATCTTAGAAACATTACACCACTTCTCTCTGTTACACTGTTACACTGTTATTCTAAAAGTTCAAGTTATTGCAGAGAACTTTCAGGGAGCCTTACTTGAATGTAATTCAACCACCAATCATTATATGCACCAGTTAAATATTCGGTTTTTCCCAGAACTGTACACTGCAAAAAACAAAATGTAAATGTCCAAGTTTAAAACTCATGCATACAAATGCACATATGTATCTTCTTGCCAGAGTTATACCTTTTGCATATCTGTAACAAAGTATCTAAGCACATTGAAGAGTGAACAGGGGGGAGCTATAGACCTAGTCTTACAGCATATTCATAAATCAGAGCTTTCAGAGGCTGTCATGGGCACCATAATGAGGGTCATTATTCAGGCAGAGTGTCAAAACTACTATCAGAGGACCTTCTTGGAATCACAGTCACTCTGTTTCTTGTTAAATAAGCAATGTAGTATACAAAATGGCAAACAAGAAGCGGGTCAATCTGATACAGTGCAGGGGCACAGAGACCTCTGGAGTAATTTACCCTCAGGGAGTTTTGATGGCTTGGGAGATAAATTATATAAGCCCTCAAAAAAGATTAATGGCAATAAAAGACAAAAAATGTAAGAGGCCTTTTCAGATGCGACAAGGCACTGTACACACAGAGAATTAAAAGCAAAAAAAAAAGTGTGAGGAAGCAAATCAAATTGTAATTAATTGAGAGTTAGTAAGTAAAAAAATCTAAGCACAGAGACTTCACATGCAATTGCAATGCATACAGTATGTCTCAACAGTATTAGGACTCAAAACTGTGAACCCAGTAAATTTAACTATGCATATACTGTGTGAGCCTTTTTATTATTTTTATGGTGACATAATGCAGTAGGGGAAGAGCGATGCCTTATCTTTTATACAATTGCTATAGATATTATTCAAAATCGAATGAACTTTCTTATGCACAATAAATGTTCACGATTAAAGTCAAACATAATCTTTCATCATTTAAAATAAACAAAAGCAAAGCCAAACCAAAAATGTGAATATAAATATAAGATGCTAAGCTGTATTTCAAAACAATTTGTCCGACAGCTCTCATCCTCAGTCATCTATACAATTATGAGGTAAAACTAGTTTTGTAGGCCAATAACTGATTTCAATGCCTTCCTTCGGGCACTCTGTAAAAAACAAAAATGTATGTGGTAACGTTGCAGTAGTGTTGTTAATACAAATTTCACATAATTTAATTCATTTCTTAAATGGTCTAACCATAGAAATAATTTGAATTATAATAAGCACAGAGCTGCAGCACTCAGTATAATCTATATCGTGTTGCACTCATAATCTTTCAGGGACACTATATGTATATTTTAAAAACTTCAGGAAGAACAAATGAGTATACTGTACCTTTTGAAATGACAGGCACATGTTTACAGTAAATTTGGAAAGTGTTTAGAACTGCCCTCCAGAATGCAGATTTTTGGAAAATAATTGAATCAGATTACATTACTTGAGAAGTCATGTAAGTCAAGATATTTAATGCTCTATTTTAAAAGGTGTATGAATGCTTTATGATCCTCACAAAGACTTGCTGTATTTGTGGTAGAGAAAAAAATGCCTACTAGTATCCAAAAACAACCGCAAAGCAGCTTGCAGTCCATAGGTTAGCCTAATATTTTGAAAATGGTAAATCTACTATTCATAATGTATCGAACTAAAAAAAATGCAATTTAACACTCAAATTTAACATTAAAAATTCTCCTTGAGGGCATTCAGGATATGTATGATCTTGTTTAACTTCCAGGTTCTTTAGCATAACTCAAATGAGTGACATGTCTTAGACATCATCACATAAATTCAAAATACAGTATACAGACTATTAAATGTCATTTATTCTCTTTTTTGTTAAGAAGTGATATACCTTTATATAGCAAGCAGAAATAGAATATGCTATGAAAATTAAACTCCTGTAACAAATATCAGAGAAGTGAAGGATGACATAGGTAGAAATGTAAAACCTCTAAACATATTTCTCAGGTACGTTTTTCCAATACATTATTATTTTTACAATGTGAATATAGCAATAAATACAGTACATCTCAATAAAGAAGAAATGTCAATTTAAATTCATTATAAACAATTTGAATCACTATGCATCCTAAAGTATAACATGGTGTTTTATAAAGCTTTGTTGTTTACAACTTTACCTCACATGCCATTTGTCATGCAAATGTAGTTGCTGTGTTCTGAAACTTCATTGTCTTAAAAGTGTCATTCAAGGACAAAAAATATTTCCTCAGGAAAAAAAACACGTGTCAGCTCCCCAGGTAATTTTTTTTTCCAAACAAAATAGTCAGAATCGTGCATTGATTTTACTCTGTAACCTACCTGAAGGGAGGAGATTAATCTTTTACATCTGTAAGTTTTAGACAGGGCTTCACGCTGTGCGTGATATTCTTCATTGCCAATTTATGAAATGTCAATTAATGATTTTGTCATTTCTATCATGGGGTGCAGCGTGTTTGGTAAGGAATTTGTACTAGACCTTAATATGCACCATCTGCTTTGCGGAAAAAATGAATGTGGTAATACATTTGTGATACCAGGAGCGATTTCTCTAAGACATGAAATGAACATATGTTGTCTTAGAGCCTTCCGGCTGACACTGAAGAAGAGAAAAGATAGTACTTCAAGGCAAATGTTGTCCCTGTAGAAAGACTGCCAGAACCTATATGGCTCAGTCTATTGACAAGTCTCTGGTGAACCTCGTCACATGAAGACTTACACATTGTTATGGGCAGTACAGATTTCAGTCCCATCACTTCCTTGGAGAGGACAAAGGTTCCTCATACTGGGTTAATCCTCAAGCCTCATATAGCAAGCTGGGTTGACAGAACTGTTACAATATCTGAGGAACACAACAACCGTATGTCTACTGAGCAGGAGCACTACACATCCAATCTGCTACACTTCCAACAGTTTGCCCCCTACTTCTAACTTACTAGGTTTTGCCATCAATATTCCTTGTGAGAAATTTCGTAAAGCCCTGTTATTTTTACAATATGAATATTGCAAACCAACAAAAAAATGATTCATTACAATAATGTTTAGCAGCTAATTAAGTTTCTAGCAGATGAAGAGCAATGGAAACACATGATAAATGAATTTCAGACTGACTGCTGCCATTGGAGACTGCAGCAGGATCAGAGAAGTGAGGATGATGAATAATGATTCTGTAGCCAATTCCCCACAGGAGGAATTATTTTAGTGCAAAAGAAACAGATGACAATCCAGCTTCACAGAAAGAATAAATGTCACCTGGTTTAGTCAAGACTTCACAGTTCTAGTTAGCAATACCTTTAATGAAATGACTGCATCTAAACAGTCAACATTTGTGTTCCTTGCCACGTCTGCGCAAGTTCTCAGCGGAAAGGCAAATGTTCCTTGAGGATTAAAAACGAGGGCTTTCAGAAAATATGAAAAAGACAAATGGCATGTTTGCAAATTGCAGATGACTGCTCAACAAGACGTGTGTGTTGACAAGGGAGAATTGAGCTGAGCACTGTCATGAGCAAAGAACGTAATACACACCAAATTTAAAACCTTTTATATTCTTCCATCAAGTGGAAATCTTAACATGTTTTTCTTCCATAAAGACCTCGCTACTTAAATCAATTGGTTACAAATCTGATTTTTGCAGCAGCAACACGGGGAATAAACAGTAGCTTTCAATTTAATTCAATTCTGTGTAATGGGAACTCAGAACTTTCATCACTCACTTTCATATACTGGTAGGTTGAAAGCACACAGAGCAACAGACATGACACAGAATGGAATACATTTTAAATAACTTAAAAACATGTTCTGATTGTAACTGATTGTAACAGTTCTGTTTATGGATTTAAAATGAATCTTGTTACAGGAGATTTGGCACAATATTTGCTGCTATCACCTATCACAGAGTAACTCTCCTATGAAAATTGACCCCACAGTGTCACAGACTACACTAATGGATCACTTTAAGACATAGAGGAGCACTGACATTTTATAACATTTCTTACAGTACTTATTAGTAAACAAAATCTACTAAAAAGATTTTTAAAAAAATCTTATGGAAGTTAAAATAGGCCAGAAAATGGCAGTGAATATTGTTGTTGCACCCTTAACCAACCTTCACCCTATTGGTTAAATACTGTCAGAATAAAATGAATAAAAAAATAAATAAATGCTGATCTTGCACTCTACATGGCTTTGTGAGCTGCATGAATTGGCAAGAATATCTTTTACTGTGACAAGTTCCTACATCAAACATGAATCTGTCTCCACTGCTGTAATTAAAGAAACTCCAGCAATTTATTATAAACATATTGACACACGTTTGTAAACCAGTCTACAGCCTGACAAAAGGAAACAATTCCTCTTATTACCATACATCTGATTAGCAATGACTTGGGGAATGACGTCCATATTTATGTGCCTAAAGGTCTTAGACTCTTTTATGTGTTGTTAAGGACTTGTGATCATATGGTTCAAATGTGTACTCTCATGCTTTTAAACAGCATCAATGCTTGCCAATTGTACAGGAGTAGGGCACCCACTAGCTATATATTTTAAGGAAGAAGTTTGTATTTAACAACAAAATACTGTAAAGAGAAGAAAATAAACACAATGTTTCGGCTGTGGAGCCTTCTTCGGGTCTTTTCTTCTCTTTTCAGTATGGAATAAACCTTTGCAGCCTACACATGCTGATGCAGCTACCGACTTGAACTACTTCAGCCTACTTCTGCTGCGACCCATTATGCCTTCCTCTAAATCTTTCTCTAGATCTCTTCGTCATTTCTTGTCCTCCTCCCTGGGTTACTTTCCCCCTTCTCTCACCAAACAAGCATTCCATCTCTTCACAGCGATCTGTTCCAAGACCAGGCTTTCTTACCACCTCCTATTCCTTTACAGATGTCATAGTTAAACAGTAATTTCATTCCTAAAGGTTATGGAGACATGAGAATGCAAGGAACACTACCTTATTGTCGTCACGATCGTAATCCCTGCTCTTAAGGGCACTCCGGATCTTTCACATTTTAGTTGATTGTGTGTACCTGCCTCCTATCCAGCCCCTCCTTATTTAAGCCAGCCGCTCTTACTATTCTGGGCTCAGCATTGGAAGATGGATGTGTGGAAGCCCGCCTACTAGCGGGTCCAGGAGAGACCCGACGGCATAGGCTTCACCATCTGGGTCCAGGGCTTGGAGCGCCTGGCCTCGTTAACCCGTTTTTATTCCCCATCCCTGCACCTGATCTCGTTCTGGTTTTTAAACCTTGTCTTGTTTTTGTCCTGGATGGATCACCCGGTTCTGGAGTCTTGGACTTCTCCCTGGATTACCCCCTGCACTCCTCTGGACTTGTTCGCTATGGCCACGCCTCCCCGAGCACCAGTGCACAGTCGTCATGCCAACCTGCCCAGTTCCTCGTCGTCTCCTCCCTGTGTCCGTTTCCACTTACTTCCGGATTATACTGTCGGCATAGGGTCCTGTACAGTGCATTGTTACAATTTGTATAGCTGATCAATTAATTAGCTACACCCAAGTAATCACCACATAGGTCAATGTTTTGGAAGATGTACTCACCAGTATTGTCAGAATCTGTACAGTATACATACAGTACACATATACTACTTATATTTTCTGCAGTAAAAAAACAAACAGATCAGAACAAGAAATGTGTTCAGAAAAATCTGTCTATTCAATGTTAGTAGGACAAACATTTTAGTAATCCCTAGTTATACAAGCTTAATTTGTTCCTGATCATACAGTGAAAATTCACACTTCCCATGTTATAATCTCTGATTGGTTCCAGAACTCAAAATTTTCCCTCAGATGCCCAAACTTCTCCTTAACAGAGCATAGAACATTACCTTAGTATGAAAAAAATAACATTCCTGGTTAATTAATTGAGTAACATGCTAAAGGCAATAGCCAATGTATAAACAACAGGAAGAATAACAATAACCCCTGCTCATTTAAGGTACAGTACAGTAATTACATAGTTACAGTTGTTAGCAAATGCATAAACATTAGGTACTATCCTGTACCATATACTGTACGTTTAACACACATGTGCCTTTATAATATAAAAAGTTCAAATGTAACAAAAAATAAAAAGTACTGTAATTCACTATCTGAGAAGATACAAGAAAACAAGAAATTTGGCGATGCTTTACAAGAGCCCAGCTCATACAGTAAATCTGCTCATTAAATGAAAAAAAGAGGTGAAAAAATGACCGCGTCTTGTATTACCACATTTTGTATCATATACAGTACCTGCTATTTATAAAGGTAAAGCAAGGAATTACTGCATTGTCTAATTAAAAAAATATATGGAGGGTTTGGAGGGTAAAACTGAAGGCAGTAAAAAATACATATCCCAATGCAGTCCTGTACATACAATTGTCACATTTCCGATAATTTTTCCTCTTTTCCTCTGAATTAAAAAGAGAGATGTTAATTTTAATGACACCATTTCACCATAATTATTCATTAGGTGAAAAAAGTGAAGTATAATGCTTAATATGGTGTTTGTGAAAAGGGTATTTGAATATCAGGTATTTTTCTAGAGATGACTCCTGGATATGTTTTTGTAGATACACTCTACTTGCAGTTGATCTGCTTTAGAGCAGAACTTTGAGATAATTCAAATGCTACTGGACAGACAAGACTGAACAAAAAATGCTCTTAAAAACAATATGATATCATTAACCATCTGTGTTGAATTGAACAAAAGATAACAATACTTAAGATGTGTTATTATTTTATTTACAGTTAGAATACACATACTTAGTCTCTATGATCGAACGTTTGTGAAGTAAATACTGTCAGTAACCATTACCAACACATTGTATAAGACAGTGGTAATAAATTGAAAAGACAAAATCTCTGCACTTCTAGAAGGTAAATATATGAAATCTTCCAACAAATGTGTCATAATGCTTGTTCATTGGCCTTTATATGCTCCTCAAATATCTTGCAGCCCAATAGTTTTGAGATCTCATGTTGCAAAACCTAGTCAGTTGTGTATATTTTGCCAATATATAGAGAGTGTATAACAGTCCACTTAAATGTGCATGTCTTGCCTTTGATTAATTTTTCTGGTGTTAACTAAGAATTGATGGTTTATCACTTGGAACCAGCTTTCACAGAGGGGGATACCAGTGGTGGTCAATGTAGAGCTGTGAGCTAATGTAGGAGTCAGGTAAATTTAAGCTATGAATTGATTTTCTGAACCCTGAGCTGACTAATCTGACAAGTTGCAGCTGTGACCAGCTCCATGAAAATGCAGCCTGTCTCTTCCAGACTCTTCACCGTGACATCCAAAGTGCTTTCCTCCATCTCTTTCTCAAAACTCATGCTACACCCTCCCGAGAAACTGCTTCAGCACCTCACCTATCAAACGCAAGTCTGCCACACAAATTACAGAGATTGAATTCAGAAAATACAGCTATGGCTGCCATGAACTGTCACTGCTTGTGAAACAGGCATGTGACGATTAAAAAATGGGCTGAGAAGAAGGCAGACTGACAGAATGATGGATCAAAAATGAAAACAAGGTTAAAAGACAAGACTAATCTCTACATTTTAAAAAATATACAGTAATTAGTATTTTAAAAACTGAATCTCTGTATCCTGCATTAAAAACAAGCCACATTGCTTTCATTTTGGGGGCCATCATGCTGAAAAAGAACATTTTATTACTATAGTAAATGCTAATAAGTCATAAATATCTATTTTTTAACTAAACAAACAGCAGCATAAGGTTTCTTAACAAGGCTTTTTATTGTGAAGAAAGCTATAACACCATTTAATTAAAATTCAATTTATTGCCATAAAATGTTTCTATTGGCTCTTACACTAAGTGGAACTCCAAACATTATACTAAAAATACTCAAATCAAAGTCATATTATTTTAATTCAGTGAATATATTGGGAGGAATAAAGTAGCACACAGACTGCAAACATGCCAGATTGTTTAGTGGTAGAGGGTTAATATGAAGTGAAATAATCAGAAAGTGCACAAATGCCTCCTTTAAAATGTATTATTCCTCCAAAAGCTAACATTCTGACTTTTTTAAAACTTTTTTACCAATCTTAAAAAAGTGTGGCTTATTAATAATTACAGTTCACAGCACTTTGAATCAAAGACAGGGAACAACATGCAAACAGAAACAAATCTAATTAGATTGCTTGTTTTTGCCAACTTATTTAATACAGGCTGGAAAAAATACACAAATAAAAGCACGAAAAGTTGATCAGGCATAGAACCTCAAGCATTAGTGAATATAGTGATCAATTAAATATGGATAGAGGGATCCTTAAATTGAGATTACATGATCAACACTGGATACACAGCAAGGAATGTGTGTCACAAGCCAAGATAGAAGGTCATGGAAAAACTGTACAATGCCCAAGTTACACTACATTTTAATTATTTTACACAATCCTGGTTTCAACTGTGCAAAAGAAACCATGTTCAAAGAAGATCAACAATAATCATTCCAGGACATAATAAGGTTGATGTGCAAAAAAAGAAGGAACATACTCTTTTCTTTTAAGGGGAGATTTGAATTCTCATCATAGCACACTAAAAAAAAGAATTCGTGACGTGAATCCCAGTAGCTAGTTTTTTAATGACCAGAACATAATGATATAATTGGTATGTTATTTAAAGCTGTTGGAGAAATGTTTCCCCACTTCCCTTTAAAAGACAGTCAGGAGTCCATCTCAGAAGTTAAAAGAAGTTTTTATTTCATGCACATGGGGGCGAAACACATAGAGACGCTTGGTGTATCTCCAAGTAATTAAACTAGAACAGTCCTTAAATATTTTTCTGTTATCTATCATGCTTCCCTGTGCTTACAAGATTGCCAGTGTTCCAATATCATGCACATCTTCCAACAGTACCTCCCTATTTGCTAAAGATAACTTCTTTTAATACAATTGGTTACTTACTGTAGGTTCATAACACGCATTCCTACAGTATATAACAGTATAGAATTACATTGTAGCCCTTGTGTCCAGCATTCTTCCAATACAGTTAAAACCAGTTCTAAATGTCCACCTTATAAAATATTGCATCTTCTGCAAGAAAAGTGTGTACAATGTTCACAGAGACCCTCTCAACAAAGCCCGTTTCACACTACTACTAGAAAATATTTTATTACAAAGAGAACTGTCAATGCATAGAATTTGACTACCAGGACCTGTGGTGAAGACAGGGATACTGGAAACGTTCACATTTTGGTTTGACAGTACGATAGAATCCCTTAGTGTACAGGGTATCTACAAGTACTGCTACGCCGAATTACCTGCTCTCAACATTTCACTTTCTTATTTTTCCTTAGTAATGTGAGGCCTTAACAAAACCAATGGAATAATGCTAAATGTAATTAAAAATTCTTAAATCGTTTGTTTGGTTTGACTGATTATAATTTTCTGATCTAATTGGACTTTTTTGATAGGTGTGCATTTTCCATTGGGGGATACTGAAGACCACTCATGATCTAAAACTCATTTTTTTAACCTGCTGAAGGTGAATTTAATAGAAAAAATAAGCAAATGTTTCAAAATTCCTGAAAGAATATCTACTGTAAAAGACATTTGAGAAGGCATTATCACAGTTTATTAATTTGGCAAGGGTGTATATTTGTACAGTATATAAAATACATAATAATTATAGATACAAAATATACATATATTTTAATAATATAATAATAAAAATAAACATAAATAATATTAATATACCACATGCATAGTTTACCAAAAAATGGTTTAACTTTTACTATTTTGTCTATATGACTAGCCTCATTGCTAATATACAGTACATGTTAAGAACTCTACTGCCTCTAATACTGTATGTTACATTCCAAGAAAATCAAGTTGAAATAGATAGTTATATAACAGTAGACTTGATATCTGAATGACCAAAGTCCCGAATTCTCAGTGAACTGTATTCTTTAAAATGAAAAATAGAATGACAACAGCAAATTACAATGTACTGTAAGATACACAACATTCAGTATAGGTTAAAGACCTGCAAAACCTGCACACAAGCAAAGTTATCTGAAGTGACATACTGTACACATTCTTTAGCCATTATTTACAAATTACATTAATTCAGAATTATTTTCAAGTTACAATTAATTATTTTAAGACTAAATGTTGTTAAAACGTTTTTTCATAGTTATTTGTTGTCTACAATTTTATAATCTAGATAAGTAACATTTGTAATGGCGTGTAGTGATACATTATGAAAATCTTTTGCAAATCATTTTATGCACTTTATTTACTTTAATGTAATTTATTTTATACAGCATGTATTTGTAATGATGCCATTGTATTTTGGATTATGAATTTAGTTTTTGTTGATGTTTTATAAATTCAGAAAGGTATCTCATTCTAATACCTTTACAATGCAAACTTACATAATGTAGTTTTCCTTCTAAATTAAAATGAATGCATGTGTAAGTAATAAATGAGTAAGCTCTACTTCCACAGACTTGTATCCTTTACAGTACCAATAATAAAGATATGGTAAGCAAACAGCTCTCAAAACTAAAGCCTGAAAATGAACATTTTGAATCTTTTCATGCATGAATGCAGACTATAAGACTTGGAGATAATTACTATGCCAAAATATTCATAGTGTGAATATGTGACTCTTGGCCAATATTTAATTAAATCAAAGGAGAACTGTAATTTCTTCTGAACTAGCTGTACCAAAATATTTAACAAGTGAACATGGATAAGTTAAAACATTGTCATTGTTTTAGTCACATAACCTTTTGCTTTATTCCTGTATGCTTGAAAACATTAAACAGGAAAGTAAATATAGATTTAATGATGTAATAATATGGGGCAATGTATCTAGATGTGCAGGCATTTTCATTTTTTTGTTAAAATCAAATATTTTCATTCTATTGTAACTTTCCTTTAGCAAAATTTCAAAATTATTGTGCTACACCTCTGATGGAAAGGCATATTTTCAAAATAATAGATACAGAATTGTCAACTGTTAGCTTAGTGACAGTTTTGACATTTATTTTAGAACTACTGTTAAAATTAATTAAATAAATGCAACTGACATTTATATAACATCTTTCATTCTCTGTAGAGCTAAAAAATTTTGAATACTGCACAGGAGACTCCTAAGATACAGTATGTTCTCAAGGCTGTGCCTTCACTGATAAAACCTTGATTATATGTACTTATAGATTCAATATTATAGTTTGTTTTACTATTATAACATTTCAATGCAGAAATTACTATAATGTGGCTATTTCATAATTATTCTCTTTCAAGATTTTTCTCATTTTTAAAATAATCTTTACATACAGTATAAATTAATAATGCAATCCAAGGAAGGCTTTAGTTTTTTATCCTTAACAAAACAATCACTGTGACAAATCTTTTATACTGTATATCTTATTTGACTTTTTCATGAAAGGAATCTGGTTATTTCATATTTCCCATTCCCAACTCCTCAAACTTCCCCTTTTTGGAGATTCTCACAGCATGAGAGAAAACTACCAAATCATTCGTGGCTGTCTGTGATCTTAGTTTTCACAAGCTGAACATGCTGCACTTCTATGGAACAGTGTGTCATTGTCAAACCATGTTAGTTTATCTTTGCCCAGGAGTAGGTCGCCAGGAGTGGAGACACTGCTGTTGTGAGTAACTTTGCTGTAACGAGCAATGCTTTACTTTCTCAATTCAATTTTCAGGCTAAATTAGATATTGGACGTTGCAAGTTACAGTGATGTGATAAAGGAAGAACAGCCCCTTATGATGATATGGTTTTACATATTAAGACATACCTGATCTTCATCTAGTCCTCACTATGTCCTTACAGTACATAAATCTAACCTCATGTGATTAGTTATCATCAGGAAGTGCTTTCATCTGTAAATAAAATCAGAAACATTGCCAATTTGGTCTGGAGTATTCAGGGTTGAGGTACACATCATGACTATGTTAAAAATATCTACTCTTGACTTTTGGTTGTATTTATCTACTGTTAGGACTTGCTGAGGACTAGGAGAAGGTCAGATATGTTTAAATAGGTAAACTCATTGAATCTTAACAGGGTGTACTTTCTTTTTCACATCACTGGTACATTTTTACTAGCATATGTAAAGCTGATGAACTAATAAGCAATAAGGAATAAGAAGTGTTTTTCAGACTATATACAGTATATATTTTCTCATGTAATTAAGACATTTTCAATGCACACTGAATTACTAGGACATCTTTGATAATGTACACAAGTAAAAAATGTGTTTCACATTCCTAATGGTGTTGTTAAGCATAAGTGTGGGAAGAGGTCAAATTGAAATCTCACATTTCCACTCTCTTATGTATAAATAATTGCCTGTTGTCCCCAACTCTGTGCAAATATTTTCTAGACTCAGCATTTCACTTACATTGGAAACAGACATGTTTTGTATTCTGCATACATACTGTAGTTGTGTACGCTGCTCTGTTTTGCATCTTTGTTGCTCCTGTATCTAATCATCACTTCACATTCACTGGCCTTTCTAGCTTGGAGGTCAGACCACCAGATACTTCCTCCAAGCCAGGACAGGAATTACTTTAATTCTTTTTCTTGAACAAGTGACTCATCATCTTCAACCTCTTCACAGGTTGCCATTCTAAATAACCTGTCATTCTATCTGTTTTACTTCCAGTTCTCCTGATGTCGTCAATGCCCCCTGGAACTCCAGAATAACAACAGCTGTCCCCCTCTCCCATTCTCTTCCATGACATTTTATCTCCATTTCTTTTTGAGCATTCAACCCACTGTATCAACAGCCCGAAACGGTCTTCATGATTTGGATCTTCCTGTTCCCCAGTTCTCCTTTTTGCTGTTCCTGTAGGACTTCCCACTCTCACTGATGCCCACTCCACCCTGAAAGTGCAAGTTCACAATGTCAGTCCGTACTGGGTCCTTGAGCACAGCCCTCACCATCCCTGGTGCCCGCCTAGGCAGCCACATCAATGGGTTTATTCCTCCTTTACCCCCCTGAGCTGGTGTCCAATTGGTGCATTGTTGGCCCTTGATTCTTCCCCCGCCTCATACGTCTACTTGCTGTCATAGCTGATATTTCTTCTTATTTTTGCAGTTCCACATTGAATAAGTCCTTATCCATTCCATTCTAGCAAACATAAACAAGCAGTAATTCACTACTTGATCCTGTCCTATTTCTCATTGGTACAGTGTCTTTAACTGCACTCTCCACAATTGCAATTTCAAACAATCTAGACTATTGTGTCTGTAGTATCACCTATTCTCTGATTTGTGTTCCATCATCTGCATCATATGCAGTTCTTTTTTTGTCAAGTATTTTTTATTGTTTTTTTCTTTACTTTTTCCCCCTCCAACACACCCATCTTGGAAGACAACTTTATTACCTTTTTTCAGTATATACAGTATACAGTATGCAGTATATTTCTAACCAAGGCCTTTCCTATCAGGTATCATCTAAAAAGCCAATTAGCAACAGTTTAAGGTCAAGGGTGTAGAAAGGAGACTCACAATCTCAAATTAAGCGTTAAAAACATAGTTCTGGACCCACTAAGAGTGTATCTAATTTTCTCTAACTCAAGAAACTGCATCATATTGAACAAATGTGGGTGGGGCAGCTTGCTTTGACTTGAAGAGGATAAGACACCTAGCAAGTACCCAGACTTGGTGAAGTTTTCAAGTGGCACACCAAAGATAGCAATAAAATGAGTGGGTTTGATTTCAATATGTGTAATATGAGAGAAAAGTATCAAAAATGGAAGACTAAAAATAAACCAGCCTAGGACAAGATAAAAACATATGTATGAGAGTGGCAGGAGCTTGCCCACATCACATTTTGGGTTCTAATTAGGAAAAGTTTTAGCAAGCTTAGATTTAGATATATGTAAGCGTTTGTAATTTTAAACTGTATGAGACCATGTCTGGACAAACATAGGAAGAGTGAACGTGGGCTAAAAAGGACTCCTTTCATATGAGTTATACAGTAACATCATCCAGATCGTGTTTCCACAGTTTTAACTATGGACAAGGATGGAGATGGACAACATAGTGAAAGAAACAATGAATAAATTTTTTATACTAAACCTTTTTCATCAGGTGAGAGTTCAAGAAGAGAATCTATGTCACTTTGGAGGGAACTGGATAAAGTAATATGCCTTACTTGTACTGTAAACATTGAAAAAAGTGTTCCTATTCAGGAATATCTGGTCATTGAAGGAAAAGGGAAACAAAAGCTTGGTATTAAGAGGGGGGTGCAAGGCGAGTACCATACAGCCAAAACGTTTTCAAGAGTTTAGTAAGTATTCTATTCCTTTATGTTCTTGGACTCATTATTTTATAATTAGAATTTGACTGAACTTCTGAAATGGTATTGTTATACAGAAGTTTTGGAACAGGTCAAAGTGTAATCTTGCACTTCAGCAATGTTACTTATAATACTTTCCTGCTGTCCAACACTTCTTGAACCACCCCATCTTCATTCTGTCATCTGTCTCCCTGGTCCATTCCCCCCGGTCTATTCTTCCTCAGTGTGCTGAGTTATGACAACTCTGACCTTAGAGCCATACAAGTAAATGCCACACTCTACCATACCCCTGTATATTCATCAGGCCATTTCACTGTAATTAGAACACGGCTGAATCTGAACCTTGGTTTAGCGCAGAATGTTTTTTTTTGTATCACCCTTCTTCCGATGTACATTTCACATTCAAGTTTGGGCACATTGTAAGAGAGTAAATACGGATTGCTATAGAATTCAATTAATCCATTGTGATTTCTCATCAGCTCATATAATCGTATAGTATTTAGAATCGCAAATTCTTCCTTTTCCAAAGACAACAGGTAGATTGTGAGATTTATTTATATGTGCAGCTCAGTTAACCTTTTTCTACTACTGTATATTACTTAATTGTAATTTGTGAGTTGCCCCATCCAAGGTGTAGTTCTCTTTTGTATCCTGTGCCTCCTGGATAGGCTCCAGGTTGCCATAACTCTTACAGGAAAAAATGGCTTTCTTAAATGGATTTTAAGAACAAAATACCAAAATAAAATTATTTCTCAGATTACTATTTCTTGGATACAGGAGTTACAGGAGATTGTATTGTCAAAGTCTGTATTAACAGGAAAAAAGTGAGAAATATATAAGTTCTTGCAAAAGCTGAAAATGATGTTTGTTAAATTCAACACAGTCATAATAGCTAGTGCATACAAAACATATCCCCTCAATGCTGAAAAAATATTTTTATCAAAAACTCATCATTTTCACATTCTTGTTTTGAAGTGTTATTTTCATTTGTATTTTCATTGGTCGATGGTAAGTCATGATAGTCACATGCTAACAATAGTTAACATACTGTAGAGTATCTAGGCTAGCTTCTGATTAATTTCTTTAAGATTTTAGAAGTAAACTTTTTTAAAAAGTATGCTTAAGTGGAGCAAGATACCAACATTAAGATTGATTCACAATACAGGATTAGTAACCTCATTTTTTCATTCAATTTGTTAATTTTTTATTTTTGCAGAAGCCACTGCAACATTTGTTTTGCTGTATTAAAATGAAGCCAAAAACAAAACAGTATCAACAGTTACCTTTGAATAAAAAAGGAAGATGTGAAAACAAGACTTAATATTATAATAATAATGGCTGTGAAAATAACATCCCTACAGTAGAAAACAAAGGAGCTTCCACAGATATTTAGCATCGTGTTTTCTTAATAAGTGCTTTAATCCCTCATAAGGCAACTCATTTAAAAGTAACTTCAAAGCTGAGTTATTATAATAAATCAGATTAAAGGCTTATTTGTATAAACAAGTGGGGGGGAAATGAAAGAATAAGAAAACCATGCTCATATGCAGGTTTTAATATCCAGTCTTAACAAATGAGGACATAAGCTGTGAATAAAAAAATAGAAAAGAAAAATTTTAATATGTTGTATTTAAAAGTTGGTTAGTTTGACAGAGACTGTTACTCACCTACTTTTTCATTAACCACTGCTCAGACAATAATGGCTCTCTCCTGATTCTATATTTTGAGATCGAGGGAATTAAAAATTGCTTTTGCTGTTTGTACTGCAGAATAGGGATGGGAAAAGGTCAATACAAAATTGATGAGCATTAATATTCTTTATGCAAACCTGTGAAGCCTCATGCCTTGAGTCTTGACTGCAGTCCCCACAAAGTTTAATTTGAAGCGCTTTTGTAAGGGCTGCACTGCACTTCTAAAAGTTCAACATGAATAAATTTTAAAAGCCCCTTGTGCACTTCATACACCTCCATGATTATCAACGTGGTTATTTCTGTGTGGCTGTTCCCATGGTTGCTCTGCATGCTCAGTTTAATTGATTACTGAGTTTGAAAGAAACTTCGATGTAAACACATTTCAACTTGAAAGGTTAAATTGTATCTATATTATTATTGATTATTATTGAGGAGATTAAGATGCACCAGATCTTTTAATTGTTGAAGGATGTGACTAACAAACACCTACTGTATACCCTGATCAAGGGGATATCTGAATAGTGGCCTTCTCACTGTGAGTAAGGTCTGTGTTGGAGTTAACTATTGTAGAAAGAATTTAACTTTGCCAAGGCTGTCATTCACACTCAAAAGGGCATGATGAAGTGATCAGATTTCACATTTGTCATATTTATCAGAACTCTTTTCAAACTGTTGATTATACTAAACAATATCACAAGATTATTTTTTCCAATATTGCAATTTTATTATTCATTTAATACAGAAACTGTGAATTTCTGCAGCATTTAGAAACAGAACAGGACTAATTGTTGAGCAATGGGAGCTTATTGAGCAGCAGGGTGAAAGCATTTTGCCACATCAAAATTTTCTGTTCTCACAAAAAGTCTATCCTCAAGCGACAACAGAAACTTAATTTAATTCTGACATTGTGACTGGCACTGATACTTTAAGAATCCTTTAACGTTTCTAAGGTAAGGAGATGTTAAGGTGAAAATGTGTTCACCTTAAATTTACTTTTTTGAAACTTTAAATATATTTTTTTTAGAAAAGAGAGAAATGTATCAAAGAAGAATGGTATTTAATTTTTAATACCATATACTTTACAAATGTAATATACTGTAGGAAAGGCTGTCAACTGGAGGAGGCTGTTCAGGCTATTGTCCCATGTAGCTCTTTTTTTTGCTATTTGGCCCATAGATCATATCCAACTGCTTCTTATTGGATATATTGGATATTGGCTTTAACAACATGACTAGCAATGCCTAGCAATGCCTGGCTCAGGCTGCCACAATCCTTTGTGTAAAGCTTTTGAGACATTTAAATTTGTATTAAAATAAAATGTTCTGCAAAAAAGGCAGAATTAAGAAATACTGTATATCACCAGTACCTGCACATTAAATGAAAATATTACATTAACATTGAAATTTAAAACCTTTAAAAAGTTCCCAAATACAGTCATAGGTATCTTACATAAAATGGTTATTTTTAACTTGAAAATTACTGCAGGTTCAAATATTAGATTTCAGATTTTGACAATATTTCATGTTTTTGATGGAGCAGATGTTTTTTTAGAAAGTTAAAGAGAGGAAGTGTGCACACAAATTAATGTGAAGTGATTTTTGCCACTATAAAACAGTAGAACTTCCATAGAACAAATGACATTTGTTACAGTGACACAGTGAAACTAACTATAGTCCAATGCATGATCTCTGAAGTGAAAACAATACGTTTTTAGATCACATTGAAAAATGACATTCATTTGTGTCTGTATCCCAATTCACTGGATGGAAAGTATTGTTTAATCTAATTGGTTTCACAATGAAACATACATTTTTATAGCTTGATAAAACGATCACAGAGTTCAAAACCAGAAATTGGGATTTTCATGGTAAACACGTGAAAGGACAATACAGTACATCAATAGCATAACATCATATATTTTTTTAATTTGAGTAAGAAGCCCCTACTACAACAACCTCTAACCAGTTTTATGGGAATTTAACTTAATGTACAGTATTTGCATTCTGTCATATCAATTGTTTCCTTTGCTATTATACTTAAAATACAGCTTTGGATATACAGTATCATGATTCACTCTGGAATTTTGATTCTTCACTTTTGTACTGTGAAATGGTTCATAATTATTTTGTGTTTCATAACAATTAGCAAGATACCTTTAATAATAATATATTCCGATGTTATATAGCAGAAAGAGTATCAGGGGTGCTGTGCTATACCAACAGGCAATTTTACACATAATGCTAATTATTCATGATGAAAACATGCAAAAGTTGTGGTACATTTACGTGAAAAAAGTCTAGAACATGTCACTTGTTTTATTCATGATAAACAGATCATTTAGTCGGAAAATTCCCATCTGCTTCGATGTATCTCTTATTATTTATGAGGGCCTTGTTTAGGAATGCAGTCTGCACATGTGCATAATTAATCCTGAAGACAATTAGATATTGTTCGATTCACAGCTGAATGCAATTAGCATCAGGAAGTTTACATATGTTGGCAATAACAGAGATTAGGCACTAAAGTGCTTGTTAAAAATTTTAACCTGAGGCTTCTTGAGCAGACCTCCCTTAATGATGCTTTAAATGTTGTTGATGAAGTAATAATCAATTTTCTTTTATAAACAGTAAATTTAGAATTTGGAACCTAATTAACACAGACCACTTCATTTGCATCTTACATTTTCTTAATTTCCTGTGAATTTTGCTTCAACACAATTAACATGAAATGTGTAAAAAGTAAATATGCTTTTTCAAAACCAATAAAACAAAGTTACAAGGTGGTATTATGCCTTTAAGTAGATACAGAAGCATATAAACATCCAAAGATTGGCATTTATCCAGTGCCCCATGACTGTACCTCAGTAGCTATCCTTGCTTCTGAAAATAATTTGACAAGTAAGGATATCAGCCCATCTAAAAATATGTTGTCTAGATTTTTTTTTTTAAACAGTTGGCTCTCTATTCAGTGAGAAAACTCCCATTATTTTCCCTTCACAGTGCAAATTTTCTCAGCATTGGACTGACATAAGAATTAAGTCCTATTTTTGCTATTTCAGAGTGGACCAGGAAGGGTTGACCAGTCTAGTAGTTTGCACACAAACTCAAAGCCAGTTTTCTGTCACAGTCAGTGATTGGCAATGCTTCCTGGGCTGACTGACCTCTATAATTTGAACAATCAATCTAAAACAGAGTTCCAGTTTCTGAAGATATATTTTTATCTTTTTTTATTTTAATATTTGTCTCATTATTGTTCCTATCTATTGGCCATGAGGAAAAAGCCATGCTGAAACTGGAGTTAATTGAGCATATCTTTCACTCTGTTCAGCAGAAGAGTGCTAGTTCTCTTTTATTTGCTTAGATTCCAGATGCTAGTGTAGTTGTCCTCAAGAATTCACTTCAGCATTCATGAATGGATGCTCTGCTGATTCACTTATTATTAAGGAGAAGGACTATAAGAGGAAACAGTGGTTTGACTCAATCAGAAAATTATACCCCTTTTATAATGCTTGCTTTTGCATTGTCCTGGAGAATCAATGTTGGATGTTCAGCAAAAGAAAAGAACTGGGATGATTTATAGACCACAGCTACTGTCAGTAACAATAACAGCTACATTGTAACATTTAGGTGCAACATCACAAGTTAAATAATCAAGTAATCAAGTTAGTAATCAAGTTAAAATTCA
Organism: Atractosteus spatula; assembly: GCF_055471065.1. NCBI lineage: Eukaryota > Metazoa > Chordata > Actinopteri > Semionotiformes > Lepisosteidae > Atractosteus > Atractosteus spatula. Next base: position 38,556,199 of record NC_142713.1, on the reverse strand, counting down.
AAGTACTGTAGGAGCCAGTTTGATTACTGGAAAACAGTTTATGTTACTATCAAAACCTAATAATTAAATGCAGTATATAAATAATTCTCAGGTACTGAATACAAACCAGACCTGAGGTATTTGCAGGGTCTTGGGGAAAAATACAATGAAGCAGAAAATAAGTATATATAAAATTATTGGAAATCCCCACAGTTGTGTATGCAAATTATTCTAAATAAAATAAGTTTAAAACAGCCAGTACTTGGCTGTAGATTCATATGAAAGTCAGATAGCCCACAAAACCTGAAAATGTTATGCAATGAGAGTTCTATCTATTCCCCTGAAAAGCAAAGGTTAAAAACAATTGAATCGGTAATAAAGTGACCAACTCTTAAGTACTAAATCAGCTCCGGTTAAAGTGAGCCTGTAATGTTTGGCAATCCCCTTCAATAAATATTTCATTGTTTTATTTCTCCTAGAGCCTTTTTTAGATTCAGAGTGTTGCCCTTAGGCAGAGAGGGCCATAGTCTGAACCCTGGAGAGCAATTCATTGAGAAGAAGGGAGACAACCAAAGGATGTACTGCCATACGCTGCACAGGCATCTGGGAGACAAAAATGGTGTAGATATCGCTTATCAAACCATCTGTCTGATGTTAATTAGATGATCTGAGATGAAGCGCAGGAGTTGGCTTTGTAGCCCACATTCTAATGAGAAAACATGTCAAGCAGTTTTGGAAAGGAGATGGATGTAATGTCCTTACAAAGAGCTATTGAAAACTGGGTAGTGAACAAAAAGAAAGTGATTAATACAGCAATACTAATAAATGTTAAATGCAAGAAAATTATAAAAAACATGAATGGGTTCTGCAATGGTGTTAGGTAAGAAAGCAAGAGACCCTGTACATTATATTGTAATGAAGACATTACATAGAGTGTAATTGGACACACCTCAAATGGTTACTTCTAGAGTCTTGCATAATATATCTCACAAGGCACATGATTTGTTTTTTGCTTTGCCTTTCAAGGAACATGCCATTCCATTCAATATTATGCTCAAATGTGCTTAGAATCCTCACTTTATCCAGGGGTGCCTACCTGTTATTTTATTTGGGGCCAAATTACATTTACATCATGTAATAATTTTCATCCCAAAGCACATTATCTTTAGAAGGGGAACCACTTCAGTCACCATTGAAGTATGGCAACCACCTGAGAGGCATGGCAGCCATCATGTGTTACGAGTCCCTCTACATATCACTTTACCAACTGAAATTTCAATCGTTTGGTTAGATCAGGGGTTCTTCAGCTATGGGTCACAACCCAGAAATAAGTTACTGAGCCAATTTAAATGGTCCCGTTACACACACGTTTTACAGAAGCCTTTAAGTGCCACAGAGAGATCTCTGTGTCAAGGTCTAGCAACGCAAGATATTTTAATGCTAAATTTGATTAGAAATGTTTATTGAAAATGTATTTTTTCTCAGACCTTTATATTTTTTCTAATCATGTATGATATATAATCACTAAATATTATTAGAATTGTTTATTGAAAATATAGTTTTGTCTCACTTTTACAGTATGTGTTAGTCAAACGAATGATGACATTCATGTACAGTACAAAGTATAAAGGCCATTTTGCAAACTCTGCTGTGTGATTAGTTGATTACTTATGTGATTTACAATATTTAATGTTGTCACGTATGTATTAACTGGTGTTAAACATTCATCCACTCAATTATCTAACTTCTTTATCCAGTTTAGGCTTATGGGGCCTAACCCATCAAGCAACTGGTGCATGGCAGGATACACCCTGGACAGGACGCCAGTCTTTCACAGGGCACGCACAGACACATTTTTCCCAGAAGCCAGTTAACCTACAGTACCAGTATGCCTTTGGAGCTCCTGGAGAAAACCCACATGAACACGGGGAGAACATACAAACTCATGGAGATACCACCCCAGGGACTGAACCGAGGGCCCCAGCACTGCTAGCAGCAAGGCTAACCTGCACCACTGTGCCATCCCTGCTGTTATACAGGAATGGCAAATTTTTAAAAAATAAATAAATGATAAAAGGAAACAATTTGATTAAAATGATTTCCTAGACCTTAATTCAGCTGTAATTATGCATGGTAGTAACTTCTTTTGTGCTATGTACTGAAAGGCTATTATTGTGGAGTACACACGGTGTTTAACCTTGGCTCAGTGACCGCTGTTATTCTGAGACTTGAGCAGCTGTGTGATATCGTTTTGTATTTACACTTGATTCATTCCTTAACCCATGCCACTGACATTCAAAGTATGGCCCTGGGACCACTTGCTGCCCTCCAAGTCTTTGTGTGTGACCTGTAAGCCCTTTCACAAAACCCTGTAAACCTAAGCAATCATTCTGAGTCATTACATGCTGAACCGGACAGAGCACTTGCAGGTTTAAAGCAAATCCAATAATGCCGTGTGCTAGAGCCTTGCGCTTCATTAAACATGTCACCAACAGTGGAAGAAAATCTGAAGGAATCCTATTGAACATGAACAAAAAAAATGGAGCACCACAAATGTACACCTGGTGTCAAGATTAACCTTCACCATGTTTAATTCTTCACTTTATCTTCTAAATTCTGTCACCTAATTACTTCATTTATTTTTCCTTGATTATTCCTGAAATGTATGGAACAGTGCACCCATTATTTCACTATTTACTTTTTGATGTGACCACAAAGAAAACTCTTAATTCTTGAGTTTGCAAAATACTGTGTAAGTTACTGTACTTTGCCAGTTTTAATTATAGTAGCTATACAGTAAAAACATGCAAAATTGGCTTCTATTGTAATAAAGGCTTAGTGAAATGGCTCCATAAGTTAAAAATGCAGCTCAATTCATAATCTAAACAATTATCTAAAAAATTAAAATGAAGAAATATTTTTCTATTCTCAATTCACAATGGATATGGTATTCATAACTTCCACCCAATTAAGTTAAATAAATACATTTCTATAGTATGATAAAAATTTCTTCAGAATTAATCGCTTGGCAGTGTTAGCTGGGTGGATTGTAAAATTATTTTATAGAAGTTTCAGAATTTTAGTGGTGAAGTAATTCTCAGAGGTCTTTCTACCAATGAATTTAATACTATTGATTCGGGATGTCACTAGAGAAGATTATAATCAAAACACACATACAATAAAGGACTTCATATTTGGTATTGCTAATGTAAAGGTTAAATGCTCTGAAGTATTGCCTGGATCAATAAGTGGTCATAATTTTATTTATGGTGTACTATATTATCTTGTTCCACATTCACAAGGTAAAGTCAAATGGAAAAGGCCATTTTATAGCTTAAAATGAGCTTACTGTTCAAACTGTGAAGTGAAGACGTATTTATTGGTATTAAAGGATACGTTAAGCTTAATAAAAGATTTATTTATTTTGTGCCCAGCACACTACCAGATTGATTACAATTTTTCCAATTCTTTGGGTTCCAAAATATTAATTTTTAATAAATTTGAGACAAATTCTTTTCTCTTTAAACTTGAATTAAATCATGTCATTTTTACAATGGTAAAGGCTGTTGGTGCAACTTCCAAGTATGTGCATCCTGGGGGACCATCCAAGTACTTTTTTGCAATTAATAATTTGTCAAAATCATCTATATATTTCCTATGACAAATCAAGATTTACTACTGAGATAAGTATAGCATAGTCCTGCACTTTCCCTTTCTCCTCCATGCAGCTCAAGAAGGCTCTGCTGTCAAAATGTTGTGGTTTTTCTTTTCATTTTTCAGTGTGAAATTAACATATTGTTCCATGTTCATATTGTTCCATGTAAAGTAAATCTATTGAAAACCATCACAAAATAGGTTGGGATCATCAGCTGTAAAGTACCTTCTGAAAGGCCTTTGGGGGCTCCTGTAGTTATTCTTACAGTATAAAAATAGCTCTAGTCTAGTCTTCTTAACTGTATTTCTAGCTTTTGAGCCTCAGCTCTTGTCAGTTTTGCATTTCATGTTTACCATTGTGTGTTTTTGAGAGTGGCCGTGATCACAAGCTTTACTACCCTGTTTTAAATTCTGTAGAGTGCTCCCTTTGTATAGGGTGCTGTAAAAATAATCTTTCTGAAAGTACTACTGCTCACAGTGATGAATCTACATTATGTAAAGACTAAATTACATTATGTGAGCTTATTTACAATAACTTATAGGTTATTCATTTCTATAAATGGTTGCTGTGAGCCAATGACTATTTTTCTGTTTGCACTTTTAATCTTTTAATCAGTAAACTTTAGAAACAAATGGACAAGACAATTTCTTTAAAATGCCCAAATCTATGATTTGTATGTTTCTTGGTGATTGGTGGAAAAACTGAAATATGTGAAATATTTTTAAAGAGTTTGAAAATAAAAAATCGTTTTTTTATGTAATAGATCTGCTAGGGAAACCTGAACCTGGGCATTACCAATCAATGCTAACTGTTTAGAATTCTATGAATTGCATTTTTGATTCAGGGGAGAAAAACAAGTAACTTTTAACCTTACCTTTTCTTTCAATTGAAAAGTGTTTCTACTGCGCTGGGGTTCTGTACATAACGAATAAGGGATCCTGGAAAAAAAAACAAAGTAAGATGTAGTGATAATTTTTCAAATCTTTCAAAGTTCCATCATAATTACATACATCACTTCTTGTTCTTTATTAAACAATATGAAAAAAATACAGCCAAACAGAACTAATTTTGATGAGATATCTATAATTTTCTTAATAATCACTAAATGCAATTGAAAGACCCTGTCACACTCCAAAGGTACTGTATGTCATACAATAAAACTAAAATGTACTGTAGCATTAGGCTGAGTAACAACTGTTTGTTGAAAAATATTTTTATGAAAAAGTTTCTCACATGTTCATTAAACATTTATCTGTACATTTCAGTCACCAGTTAGATTTTAAAGTAAAAGCTACAAGCTCCTGAACTATGAATGAATACAGTATCAATCCCCAGCTGGACAGCCATAGGAACTATAGTAACTACATCCAAATATGGTCAGTACAAAAAAGAAAATAAATTCATTACTATAAGGATTAATTTTAAAATATGATATAGCACATTCACTTAAAAAAAACAGCACTGTAGGAGTCATTTTTAAAACTGAAACAAAAAAAGTGATAAGTAAAGTTAAATAATTTGTAGATTAATAATTTAGTTTTGTATAATTTGAGCACAAATTTAATTATTAAGAAGGGCCACTTACATGGAAGTACATTTGTTTTTTATAGCAGTTATTCCGAGCATGAAATGTGATAGTTTATTGCTTGCATATTTAAAGAATTTATGAAACAAAATATTTATCTTTAACGAATTTAAATCATGAATGATAAGCCCTAATGGAGTGATCATTTCAAAATGTATGTGAAGCACAAAAAAAATCCCAATGCAAGCTCTTTAAGAGCTTTGTTCATGAATTCATCATGAAATTTTAGTTGACAAATATAAAAACATTAATATTGGAAACGCTGAGGAAATGTAAGTTTTAGCATTGATGCATATGGCAAGTTGTTGAGTGCATGCAATCTTAACATTTTCATAAGATCTCCCAAAAATAAGGCTACAGAATTATATTTATTTTGTAAAAGAATATATAATATATAAAAGATATATGAATAATAAAAAAAAGTTTTTTCTAAAACTTCTTAAGACGATGACAAAAATAAAAATCAATTGTGAAAAGGCACTAATACGCATGATTTAAAGGGTAAAATGAATGCCATTTACAGTTTATTAATGCACCACTGAGCCTTATTCACTTAGCCACTCTTGTATTAATTATATAAGGAGGTGGCGGCTCCAACTAAGCAACTAGTCCTTCTGTTGAGTCATAGCTAGATAGAGTCAGTGAAGTTACATGAATAACTTTCCAAAGTTCTTACTTACAATGCATGCTCTTCATAGGAGAAACACAATTGCACTTAAATCATTCTAAAATCAATCTTTAAACGTTTTAACGTTTCTCTGAGAAGTAACTGAATGTTTAGGGTCATAAAGTCTTCATAGAGGTTAAAGTCAGGCACATGCATCAGCATGTGAACAGCATACCAACATTAATAGGTTGATTCCCCTACAAAAACAAATGAGCTAGTTGGACCAAATAATCTCTTACTTGTTACTTGCTGGAATAGTAGAAATTATGGAACAAGTTAAAGGTTTATTCCTTGCTGAAAAGAGAAGAAAGGAAACAACATTTCAGCTGTGGGTGACACCCGAAGAAGCCTCCACAGCATAAACTTTGTGTTTCTTTTCTTCTCTTTGCAGCATTGAATAAATCTTTAACTTATTCCTTTGCAGCCTACGCACGCTAACACAGCTACCTACTAGTAAAAATTATTGTATTTTTCAAAAGTAGGAGTGCGGAAGCTGAGTATTTCACTCTTTAAAATGCATTATTTTAAACGACTCTTCAGTCTTATAATGTTTTTAAGGTAACATTTTTCAACTGAATCCTCACTGAAGAAAGCAAATTATGTATTACTGTACATGCTCTAGTTATAACAAATTAAGGCAGCATGTTTTAAAGGTTTGTAAGCAAACTAATGATGCTAATCTTTCAAAATGAGGTTATAAAATATTACTTAGTAACAATTAAGAACAGCAGCTATGAAATGTCAACTAATTAAATTAGATCTCAATCAGAAGCTACAGAGTATTGACATAGTGTGCATCATTTTATTCAACAGCAGCTTGCATGCCTCAGTAGTTTAAATAATATAATCATCTGAAAATCATAATATTTTCTACTTATTTCACTCTCTGATTTTCAGACTTCTTTATCCCTCAGTGCTGGCTAGTTTCTTTTCTCCTTTAAATATAAATGGTGGTCCTTAACATATATTGCAGCTAGTACAAAGAAATTATAAAGAGCAATACAATGGTGTGATTGAACACTGTTATCTGAAGATCATAGCTCCAAAATTGCACCTGACATTTCAAACGTTGAAAGTTACACACACACTACTTCTCTTCTATTTTCTTCCCATGGGTGTTGCTTTATTAATGAGTCTGACACATAAAAAGCATCTGTATGACTATGAGTGTCAGTCATCAAAAAGAGTGTTTTGATCTGTCTCTTAGCGTGTATGGGAAATATTCTCTTTTATGAGGACAAGAAACAATCACTGACTGCCAGCACTTTCAAATGACCAGACCTTGAAGTTTAATTTAAAGTCTTAAATAAATATTGTATGTATATGGAATAAGTTTGATGATCTATGGAGATAGGCATTAAAATCTCAGACCTATGGGCATTTGAAATGTGTGTGTATTTGGCTTAAAAGTGTTTTTTTTCTAGTTAGTGAGACAAGCTTTTCCTATTTGTTTTTCGTCTAAAGAAACGTCATACATTTGTGCTGTTGATAAAATAGTTGGGAATGAAGCTAAAAAAAAGGAGGATTTTAACTCTTATGTTAAGAACAGGGGTTCCCCTATTGTTTTTGAAAAGCTATCAGATCCAAAATGTATAGTTATTCAGAAGGAGCATTTTAAGGAGGAAAAGGATGGTGGCAGTGCACATTCACTGCTGGTTTTCTGCCACATAATTATCATCTCATTTTTCAACTACTGGTTTAATTGAAATGACAATTCCTCAGCAAGCCAGTTTGTTACATTACAATGACATGATACCATTTAAAAAGCAAACACTGGGGCAGCACAGATGTAAACTAGTTGAGACAATGGGAAAAAAAAGACTTTTACTCAATGATATTTTGCAACCTGTTCTTTTTGGCAAGAAGTCCAGCAGCATAGCTACTATAAGAACAGGAAAGCAAAGTTATTTGGTAGAAGATCTGTTTTTGGACTAAACATGAATTCTCTGTTTACAGCTGGTGTTCCTGTTTACAACTGATTTTTGTGCAATATATGCTAGGAATTTGTGCAATATATTTATAATGTGCAATACTGTACATCTTTTTGTGTACTGTACATTCTGATTTGTTTTGTATCTTCTGTACTGTGAGCAATTCTGTATACTCCTTTTTTTACTTTTTACTGCACTTCTCACTGACTGTACATACTGTATTGTATTGTGTATTATTGCATCATTTCGTTACACTGTGCTGTGTTGACTGTGCCAGGCTGCTGTTGAACTGCAATTTCCCTCACAGGATTAATAAAGTATCGGTCTGTCTGTCTGTCTGTCTGTCTGTCTGTCTGTCTCACAAACCACCAACTAAAGTCCAATTAAGAGTACTGCAGAGAAAATCCTTACCCTGATTGATCCAGTCATTGTATCTGGAATAACTGAGCAGGATGTAAAGTCTTCTCATATAGCAGTACGTGAGCAGTAAATGTAAAATGGGGGTTTCGACTGGTTCCAATCAAGAAGTAAGCCTAATGTATGTAAATGTAACAGAGCTCATGTACTGAGCAAGCTGCAGAAGTGACATCACCCCCCTCCGAAATATAGAAGTGTAAAACTCTGCCACAGCAGAGGAACCAGTCTTTTAGTGTGGCAGGGCTATCTGCTGTGTGTGCTCGAATCCCAGCCTGGGCAGGTAGAGCAACACTGGTCACATACAGTACTGTAAATACTGTGCACAATACAAGTTAAATGGAATAAAGGAATTGGGAAAGGTGGGCAAAATGTTAATCTTTTATTTCCTTATTTCTTTAAAATATGAATGTACTGTTTCGTTTCATTTCATATGTTTATTTTACAATGTATGTATGAAAATCATAGCATATTTTGCCTATTGAAAAAAATGCTAAGCATGTATTGTTTGATGTAATATTAATATTCATATTTCTTATTCTTTATATGTCATGACTTTGAGGATATGAAAGGGTGAAGACAAGGAGCAAGAACTCCCACCAACAGTGAGAATTAAGGAATTATTTTTAAAATTAACAAGAAATTGAGGTAGTGCACAAAAATGAAGTGATCTACTGTGACTACAGTATACACGTACTATTATGTAGGGTGAGAGGTTGAAAGATCAGACATTTCACCGTCTAAACCACAGTCTGGAAGTCAGGAAGGAAGTACTGCATGTTGCTTCACCAGAGAAAATTGTCCTTGACAGAATAAGACAAAATATCACTAATTATTCAGATTCCCTAGTCAAAGTACTGTTCTGTAAGATAAAGGAGTAGTGGTATGAACCAGTATACTGGTACACAAAACACACATTTTATTGAATGGTGGTGGAATGCTGCTGCATTCCAAAAATATTAGGATATTGCACACAATAAGTTGGGGAACCAGCCAATGAATTAAATCATTGTACCTGTTATGTTCCAAGTCCCCAGCTGAAAACCTCATGTACTCTCTAGCCATACCTGAATAGTGCACCTTCACCTAGTCCAAACCAAGTCCTAACCTTATTTGACACATAAAACACACAAAATTTATTTTGTCATTATTAATTTTTTAAAAAGTCCAATATCTTTGTGTGAAAAAGTAAATTAGTAACTTGTGGCACCCCCTTTAATAACAATAACTTGAATTTTCTGTAAGTTTTGATTAGTTTCTCACATTACCTGGGAGGAATTTTGGCCCTCTTCCTTAACAAACTGGTTCAATTCTGTGATGTTTGAGAGCTTTCTTGTATGCTCAGCTTTCTTTAGGCCCTACCACAGCATTTATATGGGGTTTAGGTCTGGACTCTGACTTCTTGAATTTCCTCTTTAGCCAGTCTGTCATAGATTTGATTGTTTGATTTGGATCACTGTCCTGTGGTATGATCCACCTTCAGTTCAACATTTGCTGTTGGAGAGATCGCGTCACATTTTCCTCTAGAACACTCTGGTATAGTGTGGAATTCATGGCAGAATTGGTAGACTCGATGATATCAAGGGGTCTAGGTCCTGAGGCAAGCTAGCCAAAATCACTGTGCTTGATGGTGGTATGAAGTTCTGGTCAAAACATGACATGTTGCATCTTGACTTATCTGTCTGGAGCACATTGCTCCAGAAGTCTTGTTTTTCATTCAAGTGTTGTCGTGAAAACTTAAGCTGTGCAGCAAGGTTCTTCTTGGATAATAGAAGTTTAATCCTGGCTTCCCTTTCATGAAAACCATTCTTATTCAATCTTTTCCTGATGGTGGGCTCATGAACGTTGACATTTACCATAGCAAGAGAGGCCTGTAGATTCCTGAGTGTAACCTTGGGGTTCCTTGAGACTTCTAGGAGTATACTCCTGGGTAGATTGGCAGTGGTATTGATTTTTTTTCCATTTGTACATGATTTTTCTTACCACGGAGTGATGGATTCCATATTGTTTGGAAATAGCTTTGTAACCCTTCCCGGACTGATAAGGAGCAAGAATTGTTTCTCTAAGACTATCACATATCTCTTGTGATCTGGCCATGATTTGTATTTTCATATACCATAAACCTGAGGGCTTAAGACCAAACTGACAAATGATTTTAAATACAGGTGGTATCACTTCCTCATGATTGTCTAATCATTTGTACATATTTTGGTGCACCTGATTCTACATATCCTCTTAATTGAAGTGGTAGAACTAGGGACGTGCTTACTTTCCTCCCCACAAACATATACAGTATTGAATGCCAGCCGATTTGTTTTTAAATAAATAATGGCAATGTAGAATGCTGTGTGTTATTTGTCAAATGAGATTAGTTTTATTTATTAGTACTTGGTGAGGACCAGGTAAAGGTCAAATATGTCTAAATATTTTAAACAATCTTAAGGAGGTGTATTTACATTTTTAAATTTATTGTATGGCATCACTTAATACAGTACATTTGACATAGATGGCCGGAGGATGCCTAATCTTTTTGTTCCCTGCTTTCATGCACCTATTGCATGAAAATGATGAATTGTCACAGGCTGTTGTTGATTCTTAATTAGACTCCAACATATCACACACCTCTGTTATGGTCCTGACATCCAACATGCATCATCATAGCTCGGTATTGGAATTTGAGAAATGTTCAATGAGGATAAACTATTTTCGTTTTAGGGTAACACCACCATCTTCTCCTCTCTTCCCTTTCATGATTTGGAGATTTTAAAGGGAGAATGATTGGAGAATCTAAAGGGTAACCATATGTTCCACAGATGGCTATAGACATGAGAGCGGCTTCTATGTTCATTTGCAACCATACTTTGATTTATTAAGTGATCAAAATTAATGTTTCCTGCCATTTGAAAAGAAGTAATTATTTGCAAAGTAGAGCCTATTAAGAAAGTTATTTAACAAGCTGCAATGTGAGTGTCTTTCCAAACTGTAAGTTATATAATTTGGAAAATACATACTGCCATCTATGTCATGATGCAAAGGAGTTTCAGAACTGATCTGTCATATCAGGCCATATGTATTTACTGCCCTTAAATTGATAAGAATGATTAGATGTACTGTATGATGGACATGGTAAAGACTTAAATATAAATGTGACTATTCTACCATAGAGAACCCATTCAGAGTAAAACATTGAAACCACTCATTGTTCCTACAGTATGTGGCTCCTAGATATTTCTATAGGAATCTGTAATTTCACTTCTCATCTACACATTACATTGCAAAATAACACCTTATGTTTTAAATACCACATTTAAATGAGTATATTTGGTTTGAATGCCATTTCCTTTTCATGGGCCTTGACATGTATAGATACTTGTGCATGAATTCCTACAGATTCCTATCTTCTTGAGAATCATCAGTTCCCTAACTCAGCCATAGCTGGGGCATCTTCAATGTTCTTCTACAATTCAGCAGCTAATGGAATTTTACCTGGTATAAGAAGAGAATTCTTTATGTTTAAATTTCACTGTGCCCTTATAAGTATTGTATTCACCCTTTCTTTTCAGCACCTAATATTAATGACTTCCATGCTGCTCAATGATACCATTTTCACTGAATGAAAAAGCCCTTTTCACAAAATGACATTATTCTTTCCATGCAAAATAAAACACCCGATCCTGGGAATTGAAGGAAACATACCTAGCAAGTTCAAAACTGAGGTGTGCTGAAATAAGGATATACTCTATAATTCTGATAAGAAATTATGGACACATCAAATCCATTCATTCACTTAGGTTAAGCCGGCCCAGTGCTTTGAAAAACAAGGAAGGACCCTACAGTATGCAGGTTTCAAGATCACAAATATCCTAATCCAGGTACAATAGTAAGGGAAATCCAAGCCCAGGGTCAAAAGGCAAGCAAAAGCCCAGAACCAAAAGTCAGATTAGAAATCAAGCACCAGAGATACAAACCAAGAATCAACATCAGGAAACAGGCCATAAACAGGCCAGAAGTCAGGCAAGGAGTCCAGGGTGTTTCCAGCACAGGTACAATCCAGAGGTCTAAGTATAACAATACTAAGCACCACCCACTCAAAGAGTAGGGTTTAAATAGGTTAGGGGAGGGGAGACGTGGCAATGAAGGGACACTAGGCGAGCAGGGATTGGCTATTGCCATTTGGTTGATCTGCACCTCTGCAATTCAGAAGAAGTAAGCCCTAGAGGTTGAGGTGCCCTCTACTGGTGGGATGCTGGGACTGTAACAGCTTAGAGATCACTTTTGTAATATCTCACTTTTTAAATGAGGAATCCAAGTTCAGAGTAGGACAAATGAATTGAATGTTAAGACTTTGAGGGAACTATAAATTGCTGCTGTTCAGCACCAATACCAACATTATCTTCAGTTTCATAACCTTAGTGAACGAAGGCTAGCTTCAAGATCTTTAAATCACAGCATCCCCTGAATCTGCATCTGTCCTGAATATAGTGCCTTGCACTGTTTTCATGCTGTTCCTTTAAAGTTTGCAATCATGAAGCTTTGAGGTAGCAGTCAAGCCCACAAATGGAAAGTAAGAAAAAATACTCAAATAAATAGATAATTAAAATGAAATAAAAAATGGAAAAGTCATGTTTGCATAAGTTTTCAAACCCTTCACTGTGGCAAACATTAATTTAGAAAGAGAAATTTTAGTAATGAGCCACACAATTAGTTTTGTGGTCTCTGTGTGCAATGATAGTAGTTCACATGATTTCATAATAAATGTTCCTGTAAGGACTCTCAGTCAGGTAGTGACTTTCAAGCAAAGATTCAATCATGAAGACCAAGGAGCTTTCCAAACAACCTGGGGATAAAGTTGTAAACGGCATAGATCAGGAGAAAGATTGATATCTCTTTGTTAACATTAATATCTCTTTGAGCATGCTGAAGTCGATCATTAAAAAGTGGAAGGCAACAAGGCACTGCCTAGATCATACTGTTCATCCAAATTAAACAGCTGGGCAATAAAGAAACTGGTTAGAGATACAACTGTAAGGTCAACAGTGACATTGAAAGAACTACAAAGCGCAATGGCAGATATTAGAAAATGTCCATGGATCAACAATATCCCTGTCACTCCACAAAGGGGGTTTGTACAGAACTGAAAAAAAAAACATTTCAAATTACACATGGGGTATTCAACAAAGAACCTACAGTAAGTAATGCTGCAAACATGCAGCAAAAGGTTTTGAGATCACACAAGAAAAAATTGGAACAATGTGGTCTTAATGCAAAGCATTACGTATTATGCAAATTATGGGGGTGGTGCGGTGGCTCTGTGGCTAAGGATCTGCACCTGTAGCTGGAAGGCTGCCGCTTCATATCCCTTGGCCCACAGAGGAATGCTACTCCATTGGGCCCTTAACCCAAGCTGCTCCAGGGGTGCCGTATACTGTCAATGGCTGACCCTGCGCTTCTCTCCCTGTCTGTGTGTCTCATAGACAGCAAGTTGGGGTATATGAAAAAATGAATTCCTAATACAAGGAATTGTATATGGGCAATAAAGTGATCTCATCTTATCTTATCAAACCCACCACTATCCATACTGTAAAGCACAATGATAGTAGCATTATGTTCTAGTTCTGCTTCTCATCAGCAGTGACTAGGAAGCTTGTTAAGGTGAAGGATGATAACGTGATTGATGCAATGTTCTGCCAATTCTTACAGGAAAACTTGCATCAGACATCAAACTAGAAAAAGATCACTTTTTAGCTGGACATTGACCCACAGTACAAGTCAAAAGCTACACCAGAGTGTCCATAAGTGATCTTTAATCTTTAAACTTGAGAATATTTGAGCACATCTGCCGTGAAGAATGGGCATACATTGCAACAAGCCAGAATGCAAAGATAATAGGGACTTTCCCAAACAGACATTTACTTCTGCAAAATGTTGAGACAACACATCTGAATACTTACTGTATGCAATCAACATTTCACTTTAGATTCTGCAGCTACTGTATTATCTCTGAATTATTGCCCTTAGAGATCTTCATTTCAAGCCTTCACGTTCTGAAAAAAATATTAAATTAGAAATGCATATGCATCAATTCGTGATTTTACGAAGTGGGTGTCCATAGGGTCTTTTGTATGGCACTGTAAATAAAATTATATAAAGTCACTTAAATTCAGAATTTGCATCTTACTGTTTCTAACCCTAACATTAAGTTTTTAGTTCTCTGACTTTCAGATCCATTTAATAAAGTCTTTTGTATGAATATACAAACAGTATAAATTGGGAATAGTTGTACTTATTTCAAACTTGCTATGGCCATCAGAAATGTAAAGATTTTTCAGAGCAGGCCATGTTAATAGCTGACGAGTCCATTGTTCGACAGTATTTAATACTCAGTTACACTCCAGGCTGAACATGACAGAAAATCATTAACCAGAATAGGCTGTTAACTGTCATATGAGTGACTGAAGAAGCAGCAGAGCATTCCATGTTGTGTGGCAGTTTTACAATCATTCTCAAATCTAAACCCAGGGAGACCTATGATTGAGCTTTGGAGTATGGGGCCTTTCTCACCTTTTCAGGAAGATGTGCCTTACTGCGGAATGGTAGAGCAGAAAAGCTTACACAAAACATATGGCATCTGTTTCATACATGAGGATTACTGTAATGTGAACAAATGAGTAAAATGAATTCAGCAATGTCAGTATAAACCACAGACATCCTGCTCTTCATGCTTTTAAATGGGCACTTCAGCTCAATAGACTGGAGGTTCCTCCGTCTAAATATGATGTAAGGAAATAACATTTTTCCCCAGTTAAAACTGATACCATACTTCACATCTGGTTGCACTGAAAATGTCATTGTACATTTAACTAGAAAAAAAAACATTCCTACTTGATAGTGTTTTGCCTTTTTTCTCTTGAGTAATGCATTCAAGACCCTTCTCCCTCCTTTCAGACGTAGACGAAATTTCAATTACCTCTTTGATCTACTGACCCCTATTGTTCCTATGTGGCAGCTGAGTATAACTGAATCTGGATTTCTAGAGATGCGCCAAGTGGACGCTCCATCAGCTTCATCAAATATTAACTCAGGAGCCCCTTTTCCCTTTACTACCAGCAAAAAAAATCAAAGACATCAGTATTTTCTCCAGCTTTTGCTTGTTGCTACCGTACCTGCAACCCTTCATGGAAACATTGTGATATTTGTACTGTAGTAATAGTTAGTAATCTTCTCTAAAGTGACAACCCTTGTTTCCGGAACAAAGATGGATATAGATAATTTCTCATATTACAACATGAAAGGTTACAAATGAGAAAAGTCTATTCTAGCCCATTTGTTAGTGGTGAATTGATCAAGTGGATCTCATCCAGCAGATTTTGAAGGAAGCCAGGGTACTGGCATCAACAACATGACTGAATACCTCGTTCCCACAATCTTTTGAGAAAAGAAGTGCCTCCTGTTCTTGGTTTTAAGTGAACTTTCCCATAGTTTCCCCACTGGTATACTCTGGTTTCACCCTCTGTCCTGGGTGGGTCTTTGATATTTTTGGATACTTGGATCAGGTCCCATTGTAGTCATTTCTGTTCAAGACAAAATGTGTTCAGTTCTTTTAGCCTGTCAGTGTAGGCTATTAAAGTAATGTCCAGATGTTCTTGTTGCAGCAATCAATTGGTTATATGAATACATACTGTATGTAGGCTACCAGCTGAGAGTAACTGGACTGAAGTAATCAAGGAAGCAATCGAGAGTTTGGAGTTACAATATGTAAAGAGTTGACAGGTGGCAAGCCTAATGATTTTGGTGCCTGTTTGGGAAGAACTGTGTGTTGTGAGAAAGTGATTAAATGGTATGACAGAAAGAGTGATCACATTTCAGAGATGTTTGTCTTCTTGTAAATTGATATATTTTAGACGTCTCATTAGAAATAATGAAATTCTTTAAAGCAAATGTCTTTAAGGAAGTCCCGTGTCAATGGTTTGTTAGTTTCATGTAATTTTTAATTGATAATTACCATTCCCTAATGTAGCATGACTTAATAGAAAGCTGTTTTGAGATGGTATGCAGCAGAAAATTAAATTAACTAAATAAAGAATTCAGATCAGAGTATGTAATATCTATAAAGAGGCTCAGATACAGAAACCTTTTCAACTAAGACGGAGAAAAGGGGTAGATATGTGAACTCAGATGTATCTAGTGTGCTTACCTTCAGTATTGTATTTACAAATAATGAACAGATCAAAAGCTTAATTCTGTAATACTTATGTACAATGAGACACAACATTTTATATTTTAATTAAAAATTCTGATATTATAATACCAAATTGTGTTTCAATTTAAGACATTTGAAAAGCATTTTACAACCACAGCTTTTTGTGGTATGTTAAGAATGCCGCAACTACAGTAAAAATAAAAGTGTTGTTTTTCATCCCACCCAGTTACACAAGATGTTTTGTTAGTGCAAATCAAAAAATAAACCTGGATTAAAGGGATTTCAGATATTAAACTAGCAACATGGTACATATATTGAGTCATTAAACATGATGTGTTTATTGTGACATTTGTATTTTTTCCATAGGTACTGTATAAGGAAGAAGAGATGGGTAGTTTATAACTTGCTTTTGATCAATTCAGCAATAGTCTACAGAAATGGATGTCTATAGAAGAATGGTTTTCAAATGTTCCAAGTTACAAGTCTTGTGGCCAGTAACCTACTACCAAAAATGTACACATGTAACAGACTTTTTTTCAGTGCCTGTCTCCCTACCTTTTTAATTGTTTTCTTTCACCAAGCATTCTATAGGATAAAAACTCTCCATTTTTACAGCAGCATGGTTCTAGATTTTTAAACAGGTTTTAAACAAGAAAAATGTAGAAATATTTTATTACTTGGACTTAATTATTGGGCTGGTTACAATGAGTTTTTCCCAATGCAAAATGTATTCACAATTATCACAATATAATAAGAACAATGTTTCTCATTCCACAAAAGGTTGAATAGCACCAAGACTTCTAATTAGGGCTGGGCGATATGGCCAAAAACATTATCACAATTAAAATTTTCATATCAGTCGATATCGATAATTATCACGATAAATGTCAAATCATTATTTCTTTCAAGTTTAAAAACAGATTTTTTCTCCTGAGTGAAAGTTGAAGAAACCAGACAGTTAATTGGTAAATTAAACACCTCTTTATTTCAAAGAACACAACACTTCCCAAACAGCAGAAACATTAAACAAATCTGTTAGCTGCCCGGTCTGCAACATGCACGCACACTCGCGCACATGCGCATGCGCACAGTATTTTGTGTGCATGCGCAAAGCATAAACATATATATCGAACATTTATCGAACTTTTGTTAAAATTATATCGAGGAAAATTATATCGCGATAATTATCGTTATCGAATTATCGCCCAGCTCTACTTCCAATTTTATAGTAACTAATATATTGCACATTTGATTCTTTTAAACAAGCTTCTTATTAACCAGCCAAAATATATGGTACCAGACAAGTTTATATATAAGCTACAAATTATACATAAGAAGCAGAAAGCAATTTCACCTGGGGGTAGCAGAACAATACTGTATTACATCCACTGACAGCTAGTAGAATCACTTGAGTGAGCCATAGTTTCCATGAACGATCTCAGATCTAACAAATTCACAACTTGTAGAAACTGACAACACACTTGAAAAAGCATATTATTACAATCCCTAAATACAATTGAAGAATAAAGGGTTTACACTTTTTACAAACATACAGTATTCTTATTCTGATAAATACCAATGTCCAGATTTTAAAATAAATAGATAAAAGTAGAATTTTGTGTATTAAAAACTTTGGGACAAAATATTGTATAACTGTATACCATAACTGTATAACAATTCTGGACTATTCATTCCTTGGTAGCACCTCCTGTGATTGGTTGCCTTTGCTATTTTTCATTCTTGCCAATATTGTTACAGAACTGCAAAGGTTTCTGGACGTGAGGTGGAATAATAGACAGTAGGTTCTGATTTCTCAGTGACAAAGACATAGCAAAATCCTTATTCATACCTCAACTGTTTCCCATTTTCTTTTGCAAAATACAATAAAGACCTAGAGGTGATCACTCAACTTTTTCCCAGACAGGTGGGTTACCATCTGATTATCGTTAAGGATGATGTTTATATACTTTGTGTTTCTTATACTCCTAGCACTGCTTTCACCAAAACAAATTCTGCCTTTGTAGAAAAAAAAAACAGGATCTTTGCAGAACCTCAGTCATTTGCAGTTAATACTTCACACATTACTATTTATCAAGCTCAAAATGTCTTACTTTTGCAAACCCTTTGGCAATATTTTAGCACTATAACCTTGAACTGCTGTGAATGTTGTGGAGAATGTCACTTCATGTTGCACTGAATTTTAATCCACTGAAACTGGTTGAAGACTTGGCACACTGTTTCAAAGCTGTGGAGATGAAACCATTATCTACTGGGTTTTTATTAGTTCACATTTTTATCTTTACCAAGGCAAATGAACTTGCTTAAATTAAGTTTTCAAAAAAGTATTTTTCTTCCCTATTATAAGCTGTGGAAACAAGCCATGTTTTAAGAGATATTCTATTTCCATGATGAGCTGCCTGCTGCCTTTTTTTTTGTTCTTTCCTGCCGGGTTCATATAGACATGCTTGGTTTAAACCACCTTATAAAAAACTATGCACTGTAAATTCTGACACTTCTACTTGAATTCCTTTTCAAACACTTGTCTTTCTTTACCATAATAGATGTCAGTTCTTCTGATGTAGTTCAACCATGAGCTTCTTATACGGAATCAGGTCTCACTATTCCATATTTGAAGCCATCACTCAATGCAATTCTGTGTTGTTCAACATCAAAGGAAGGCACTGCATTACCTGCGGAGTTCACATGGATGGAGCAAAATATCTTTAAATCACTTGTCCAAGACATTTTCCCTTATTAAGCTTTACTTCCATGCAGGCATAAAGATAAAATGTGTCTTTTATATAGGCTCACCAAACTGCTGTGCTTAAACTAGAAGATTATGCAGTGTTGGTTGGTTTTGTCTGGCCTACAGTAACATACCATTTAACACAAGGTGATAAAAACCTCATGAAAAGGATAACTATGTGCTGAATAAGTCTATCTAAAGAAAATACATACTTCCTTAAAGTATTACAATAGCAGAAATGTGACTCATAAAGGATTGAGAGACATAAAAATAACCTTTAATTGTAGTACCAGTTGAAGCTCCAGAGCCTTCTTTATTATGCAGTTATTTTTGCTTTACTAATGTCTGTGAGTATTGTTTAAACCCTAGATCATTAGTATACAGTGTGGAACATCTGGGAAAAATCATTAAGAGACAAATGTTTGAAAAACTTTCTTAATAAGTTCTTACTGTGGTATTTATTTAAAAATCTTGATAAAATAACTTTTAACCAAATACCAACAAGAACAAACTATTTTTTAATGATACAACCTTCCTATTATGTTTTAAAAGTCTCATGTTTTCTGCAACAGAACAAACAACACCAACAAACAACACCACCATGAAATTAGTAAAATAAAAAAAAAGTTGAAAGGAGATATTTTCTGGCTATCTGTAGAAGTGAAATGTATTTATACTGTATATTATTCTATCTGGTCTTTACTATTCTCGGTTCAGCAATTTCATACTGCCTTCTCGCTAAGGCTAAATGATTGTAATCACTACTTGGGTCCTTTTCTGCTGGAATGAGTCTCTTCTGAGTGAACAGTGGTGTCTTCCCACTGAGAACTGAGGCACACTGCTAGGAATGGCTGCCTCCCAAGGAGCTGAACAACGCTCCTTTAAGATAAATGATCAGCAACAAAAGAATCACTTTACTGAAAGAATCACTTTGCCTGTTGCCTCGCTTTCAACTATAATTGTTTGCACTTCAACACTGTGGAGGCTAGCACGAATTCATGTTTAGGTGGGATACTACAGGCAGATGCTAGAATATAATAGTTCTTTTTTTCCCCTCCCACACCTATAAAAATCTTTTCCAGACATAGATCTCAGAGAAAATTAAAAAGACTACATTTACGGTACACATTCTCTTGATCATTGTAATAAGCTTTAACTGACCACTGTTATAGTGCTGACAAAAAAGGTTACTCCTAAACTCCTAAAAAAAAAACAGGAACCAGCTTATTTTGTGTATGTACACTATTCCTTGCTCCAGTATGGGACAAAATTATTCTTCACATGAAAAACACTTTGCCTCAGGAGAGGGAAATATGTGTCCGCATTGTCAGATTGTGACGTTTTAAGATGACGTTTTATTAAACCTTTTCAGAAATGGTGAATTTAAGTACTATTTTAGTCAGGTGTAGTTAGTTTTTCAATAAGTACAGCCTTGTTTTATAACAATAATACTGAACATCATACAATTTCTCAGCTGGTCAGGCTTTTAAAATTTCCATTACAAAGATGTCTCAGACATAGTGATGTCTCTGAGCACAGCTCTAAAGTCCACCTTGGTATGCATTCTACCTCAGTTAGAAGAAACTTTCTGTTGTGATATGACTTGGAAGTGTTCCTGTTTCAAAGCCACACAGGAAAACTGTAAATAAGGGTTGGGTATAAAAATACTTCAGCACCTGGGAATACTCAGCATTCTGTTGCACAGAACAGAAGCCAAGCCCTGGCTACTGGCCAAATAGCTGGATATGTCTGGAAAGACTTTACATGCAGAAGGAGCAGGGCGGGCTGAAATTGAACTAGGCAGGGTTTATCTCACTGGCCTGTCAAAGCTAAATGTCTACTTCTAATAATAACAGTGCTCTTGCCATATGGAACTCGATTCTACACTGTTGTAGCTCATTAAGACAAAATAAAAACAATAAATAGAGACTGCTGCTTTCGAAATGGTGTTTTGTATAACTTGTCTAACTTCCAATCATTAGGGCCTGGCAGGGTTAATAAGGGCAAGGAGCAACGTTATGTTGACACTTTCCTCTGGGAAATATATAGACAAAAGTAAAAAAACATTCAAATGTGTGTTGAATTGTAGAAGATTTCATTCAATGGTCTACATGCTTATGGTCAGCTGTTCTGGAACTGTATGTATTTTGCAAGGGACAGGTGGTCCTATGGTTACGGAAATACATTTTTGTGATTTGGTGGGCTCTGGTCAAGTCCTGTATTATTTCAAAGATAGACAGAAAGATGTCCATACTCAGTCAACTGCAATGAACTGAAAGCAGCATATGAACTGTGGATGATCTTGTGGTTAGTTTGCAGCTCTATAGTTTCCAGCTCCATGCTGAAACCATTCTCGATTGCAACAAACCCAAACTAACAGCTGGGGGGACTCCCCTCCACCACCACCAGGCCAGCCCCACCTGGATGATGCAACAGCAGCCATAGTGCGCCATTATGCTCACCACACATCAGCTATCAGTGGGGAGAACAGAGTGATGAAGCCAGTTTATAGATGGTCATTATTAGGAAGCCATGATTGATAAAGGCCAATGGGAAATGTAGCTAGCATGCCAGAGAAATACCCCTTCTCTTTTCAAGAAACACCCTGGGATTTTTAATGACCATGAGTCAGGACCTCAGTTTTATGTCCCATCCAAAGGATGGTGCCTTTTTACAGTATAGTGTCCATGTCACTATACTGGGGCATTAGGACCCACACAGACCGCAGGGTGAGCACCCCCTACTGGCCCCACTAACACCTCTTCTAGCAGCAACCTTAATTTTTCCCAGGAGGTTTCCCATCCAGGTACTGGGCAGGCTCACACCTGCTTACCATTAGTGGGTTGCCAGTGTATTGCGGGGTGATACAGCTGCTGGCAAGTAAAGAATTAACAAGTGTACAGTCACATCCTGGTGTCACATGAGTATTTAGCCTGCTATTTAATGTGAGGGGCCTCCACACTGGTAGTTCGGTGTGGGGCAGAGTGGATATTGAGGAACAGGTTTATATTGGGTACAAGGTGTTATTTTATGTAGTTAAGTGTAATGGGTATTGTGGACAATCCCCCTTTTGTGGGGGATAGTGTGGCCAGGGGGTTTCCACATTAACCACAACCTTCTCTTTTCATAACCTGTAACCATCTCTTCCCAGATAGCAGTGGCAATAACCTCTCTCAGTCGATTCCTGTTGGATAGGTGCTCTCCTTAACCGTCTTCTTACTAACCGACGCCTCAACCTAGAATACAACCAAGGCTGCTATCAATGTTATCCTGCTATGCTCCCTGCTTGATCAAACCTTAAAGGTTTACGTAGAAACTCTGTAGAAAGGCAACCTCGACTGCCTCAGGAACGGCTTTTAGAGGGAGCTAAAGTCACCAGGTGCAGCCAATTCCGTGATTTCCCTGTGAGAATCCGAAGAATGTGGCTGTCCTGAATAAAATGACTCCGCCCCTTGATGACTCCAACTGCAGCTTTGCTACAGGTATGTAAAAGATAGATTCTATAAATTGCCGTTGAGGCTCTACTAGCTTAATCTTTGCAGAATCGAGTGTGCACGAGATTTACTCTAACAGGTTTACTGTACATTTATGTGGACTAAATACTATCAAAAATAATTTAAAAAAAAACAAATGTATTCTTTTAAGCATCTAAAAGACATTAGTTTTTCTCTGCACCATTTAGCAATGAAAAGTAAACCACTGTGATACGTCACATTATCAAATTCAATCCAAATTGTGTTGAAATTGATAGAATATCACATGGCTAGTTATGTGCCCTCGCTTGCAGTAATTTAGCATACATACATTTATTTATTAAAACTAAATTTAAATTATCATGAGCATTCAGAATAAATATAAAACAAAGTAATGGAGTTTTTAATGAAAGTTCAGGAGGAATGAAGGCAGCCGCACTCATTCGACACAGCTGCTGCAATTCTCACTAATCCTGACGTAAGCAACCGGTCTCCATATATATCAAACGTCACCCTCTCCTCTTCCTCGTTCGTTTTCTGCATGGTTCGTTTTCGCCTAGCTCGAATCCATGCTCCCTTCTCATGGATCTACAAATCCACCGCTCCGATGAAGACCTTTTCTGTAGCGCAGGAGACTCTCCTACCCCTCTCGTCCAGTCCTCCCCCCACTGCTCCCCTCACCTCCGTCTCATCGCCTCCTTCAGCCGCCGTGCCACATCAGCGCCGCTCATCTCCCAGCCAGTCCTCACAAGATCCAACTCCTCGCCGAAGACTGCGTCCCGCCGTCGTAGTCCCTCTCTCATTACAAACCCAGCCTTCCCGTTCCTCCACGGCAAAGTCTCCAAATAACCCCCACATCTCTCGAGGATGTCCCTGCCGCCGCGCTTCACGAACATCGGCTCCCCCTTCTCCTGGATCATCTCTCGCGATTTCCAACTGGACCGTAGCAAGCCTCCAGAGGATACTTTGAAAACATGGCGTCCATTTTAAAAGAAACGCTTCCAAAAAAGCTCTGTTTTCCCTGTACTTAACCGCAGTCTACACAAAGGAAACATCAGCTCCACAGCTTCCCCCGGCGCCCTCCGATGACATCACCCGCGCCGCCGTCACTCACCCCAACGTGAGGACCCCGAGGCCGCCCGCGCCTCTGCCTGTCGCGTCTTCTGTCTTGTCTTGTCCTGATATATCTGTGTCTGTGTCTCTTCCCCAAGCAATCCATACCTCTGCTGAACAACTGCACCTAGCCTCTTCCACCCAGCCTCCTTCCCTAAACTCCTTGCTGCCGAGTCTAAGGCCCCAGGCTCACGCCCCTCCCCCACCCCCTTCTCCGCTTAATCTAACTTCTGCACTCTTCTGTCTCTACCTCCGGCGTCCAACACGGCTCAAGCTCCGCCAGCTTGGTGCCTTCGGCCCCGGTTCCTTCTCTTTCGGCCCCTGCTGCTGTCTCCACGGCCCAAAGGCCAGCTAGTAAACGACCCCCAGCTCAGCCAGCAGGCGGCCCTTACCCTCCCCCACCCCCTGGCATCCAAGACGACTCGGCAGCCTCCTCAGTCCTTCACGCAGCCTCCGCCCCTGCTTCAATTCCTCCTCAACAGTCTTCGGCTTCCATATCCCAAGCCACCGAGCTTCAGGCCCCAGATCCGTCTAACCCCTCCTACCACAATCTGCTTCTTCCCTCCTCATCTTCTCCCTTCCCCGGTGTCCAACACGGCATCCGTCATCCCATGCCTTCAGCCCTGGATTCCAATCTCCCCTTTACTAAGGACTTTCCTCTCCGAACAGCCGTTCCTCTCTCAGCTCCTCCTAACACACTAAAGTTTAGTCCACCTCCCATTCCCCCTTTTCACTCCGGCAGCAAATTCTATGAGGTGCGGACGTCAATCTAGCTCATCTTCTCTCTTCCTCCACTTACAACTCCGATTCTAGAACAGTCAACTGAGGCTCGATTTCCGTTACTCTCGAATCTTCTGACCCTCACTCTGCTTCAGTCCTTCGAATTTCCAACTTCTGCTTGACTTTCAGCATTTTCCGCGACACCACGTGCTCCGCCTTTCCCGAACGTCGTCAGGAACTCGACGATAACATGCACAGCATCCCCGATCTATCTGTCCTTTTCGAGGGCTCCCTGTTCTACGATTACCATAAGCAGTTCTCGGCCAAGGCCGCTGCCCGCCTACTCCAACGGAACCAGCGCACCTACTAGGGAGCCCTCGACATTGAGCTTTACTGCTGCACTTTCACCGGCGTCCGAGCTCTTTCCTGCGACTTCTGTTCCTCTTGGACACATTCATCAAATCTTTGCCCAGATACCGTCTGCAAGCTCAACCCTGACTCCGCCCGTTCTCCCCCACAGCATCTATTCTGTGGGGGAGAAGGGGCGGAGTCAGGAGTCAGGGTCCCGCCAGGTCTTCTTCAAACCTTCCCTGTCCAAAGACATTCGCGGTCGCCCCATCGTGATGATCAGAGACCAACAAATTTCCAACATCTCCAATTCCTCGTCACGTACCTCTCCCCTTTGTCGCTTCCTTCACATTTGCAGCTTCTGCAGCGAAGCTCACGCTCGCTCTGCCTGCCCCCGCTGGCCCTTCCATGCTCGCTCCACCTTCAGCATTCCCAAAAGACTACTGGCTTTTCTGTCTACCCCAATCGGCATCCCCGCTTCTGCTTCCGACCTGCTCTGCCACCCCGACCCCTCTTCCACCCACATCTTACTCGACGGCCTTTCCTTCAGATTCTCACCAGGCCTGTGCACACTTCCTTCTTCCTCTGTCTTTTGCAAAAATTTGCAATCTGCCACCGCTGATCCCCAGTCCATTGATTCCTTGCTAGCATCCGAAGTCGAGAATGGTTTCATGATCGGCCCACTTGACTCTCCCCTATTCCCTGCATACCGCATCAATCCCATTGGTATAGCGGTCCGTAAGTATTCCGGTAAAAAAACACCTTATAATTGACTTGTCAGCCCCTCATGACACGCGGGAGTTAAGTCTCAATAGCCTTATTCCCAGCTCAGACTTCTCCCTCCACTATGCCACAATTGACCACGCCATTTCTCTCATCAAAATTGCAGGTCGGGGTGCCTGGCTCGCTAAGGCCGACATCTCCAGTGCCTTTAATGTTATGCCTCTTGACCCAGGCTTCTGGCACCTCTTCGGAGTTCATTGGCGGAACAAGTTCTTCGCAGTCCGCCTTACCTTCGGACATAGGAGTAGCCCAAAAATTTTCGGTACCTTAGCTGAAGCTCTCTGCTGGATCCCCTTGAATAACTATAGGCTTCCTTTTCTCGTCCACCTTCTCGACGATTTCCTTACCATAGACTTTCCTCACACCCCACCTGCAAGAGCCTCCTCCACACTTTTATTTCCGTTTTTAGGAAACTAGGGGTACCTCTTGCCACGGACAAAACAACCGGCCCCTCTCATATAATCCAATTCCTCGGGATCACCCTCAATTCCATCAATTTCTCCGCCTCCCTGCCTCACGACAAAATCGACAGGATCCAGATATATATCTCTACCTATTCTTCCTCCAAATTTTGCACAAAGAGGGAACTTCTCTCTCCGCTCGGCCACCTCAATTACGCCATACGTATCATTCCTCAAGGACGGTCTACCTTCTCAACCTCGCCTCTTCCGTGCCCTCTCTTTACCACCACGTACGCCTTTCAGCCGACTGCAAATCCGAGCTCAGGCTTTGGCAGCTTCTCTTGGCCAACTGGAATCGCATATCTCTCTTCTACGATGACCTCCTCTCTGACACCGAGGATATCCAGCTTTTCACAGACGCAGCCCCCTCAGTCGGTTTCGGAGGCTATTACAAAGGCCAATGGTTTGCGGCCCCTTGGCCTCCTGAATTCTCTTCAATACGTCTCGCCAACCAGTCATCGGCCTTGTCAGAAATATTTCCAATTGTCGTTGCCGCTTCTCTTTGGGGCCACAATTGGAAACAAAAATCCCTCCTCATCCATTCGGCCATCTATGCAGTAGTTCATATAATCGACAAAAGAAGGTCTTCATCCCAATCTATCATAAAATTCCTCTGCCGCCTTAAATGGATTTCTCTCACACATCAATTCACCCTCGTAGCTGCTCACATTCCAGGCCACCTTAATGAGATAGCTGACTCTCTCTCTCTTGCTTTCAATGTCAGAAATTCAGGAACTTGGCGCCAGATGCAAGACCGAACCCGTGCACAGTACCTCCCTATTCGGAACTCACGTTCCTCTGAATCATCCTTTCCATCACTATCTCCAGCTGGCCCAGCAAACTATCCTCTTAGGGATTGCCCCTCGAACTATCAATTCTTACTGGACTGCCTGGAGGTTGGCCCTCAGCCAAGAGGGTTACGCCAAATCTCCACATCCCAATAAACGATACAAATTTCTCCCAAGCTTTCGGCTGCTGTCATTCCTCGTGAAATACATGTATATTCATGTCGGACCATGTATTACCTTACTAGCACAAATAATTCTAATATTCCGAAAGAGAGCACCGTTCATGTTGGTAGGACAACATCTTACAGTAACTCCTAGCATCATACTGGTCTCCAACTTTGATCTGCAGTTTTTTTTCCTTGCAATTATGCAGGAAGCTGTGGATGATTGATTCTGAGATAGTACCGTAGTAGCTAGTACTCAACTAGACGGCACTGTACAAAATCGGCAAACTTCTTGCAATTGACCCACTGTGATTGACTTCACAGTTGTCACAGTTGATGCCTGATCAGCAATTATACCCACGTACAGTAAGTAGCAGTGGTTGACTACTAATTTACAGTATGTTACTAATGCATACTGTATAACTTATCCTCCTCTCAGAGTTTGTCACCAACTGTCCCCCAAAAGTTCCAATTCAGTAGCTTTGAATATCACTCTTAAAACATAGTTTCTGGAAGATCTGGAACTATTTTATTTTTTATCATTTAACCCAGATATGAAGTAATTTAAGGATCACTAGGGACCAAAACCTTTGTTGTAGTCTCCCCAAAGACCAGATTAATTAATTTTAATTGCACAGATTATTTGCTTAATTTATTAATAATTTGCAGGTGTTTCCAATCATTTTCCACACAGGTGACCCATAAAAATGGATGGGTTTTTTCCAGACAACTGGTTTAAGCCATCTTGCATTGATATTTAAGCAACAATAATGCTTGTAGACTATATTTAGCTGCAGTAAATTAAAGAGGATTTGTCCTGTGATACGTTTTCCTCTAAATGTTTCCCAGTCCTGCATCAGGAACACATTTCCTGCTTTTGCCAGTGTTAAATACTGTGTATTTATTTACCGTTTGTTTTTAGAGTGTTTTTTGTTGTTTTGTAATGATGCCTTCCGGTAGTAGTTGGTAGGTAATGTATAATGTAATAGTTTTTAAGCACGTTAGTAGATCATTGCAGGTCTGTGTGAAACCATGAAATGAGAAAGCTAAATGGGTGAAAGAAGAACTATGTCAGTTCACAACAAAATATTAGTTCAGAATATTTTTTTTGTAGTACAATTAGTATTTCCTGAAATCTCTCAATGTTGAGTATTTTTTTTACTATTTTCAAAAACATCAGGTATGAATTAAATCAAATGTTTAGAACACAGAAATAGTTTTAGATAAGCATGAGTATTTTTAAGTCCTAACCACTACCAATGCTGCTGAAATGCCCAAATAAGCAGTGTAAGATACTGTGCTGGAAGACAATGCTGTCTGACACAAATTCTGCTGAGTAAGATGTAGTTAATTGTAACAGTTAATAAAGTTTATAAGAATTCTAGCAAGAGAGCAAGATGTTCTAACCTTTAAGGCAGATGGCTTTTTAAGTAATGACTCTGTTGCAATGACCTTGCAACCTCCTACTTGCCTTGAGTCACCTCCCCTATAGTTGGGAGCCTTGATAAATGATGTGTCTCAGGCCTGTAATCATTAAGGTGCATACTGCCTGTTGTTGCCAGTGCAGAGGGAGACACCTACTGTACCACAACTTGCGTTAACTGCACAGTACTGCATAACAGACTTACTGAAGTCAAAGGAGTCCTCAGACCCTCTACAAAAGTAAGGACAAGCAGTGTGTGCTTGTCTAATTGCCTTGCATATGGAGAAATTTTGCATTTTTAGCTCTTTTGAATGTGCCAAAGAATTTATTGTAGATTGGGAGTTAGTTCAGATTCCTAATGAGATCTTCCAGAAATGATTCACTCTTGCAAAGCATTTGTTTCTGGGATAAACAGCACACATTTGCTGATCATTTACTGCTAAGATTGAGATTTTTAATTTATTTAAATAAGTTAGATTATCATATTTTGGTTCCATTGCCTATGGAGATATAACAAGAAAGAAACGTTTACAAAAAACTTTGATTTCATTTTCCCATGAGTTTACATGGCCTTAAGTGGCTTCTTTTAGAAATGGCTCTTAATACAGTACATTGTATTACAATTTGTTATATTCAACACCTAATGGTCAGTGCATTAGATTATTACCTCACATTTCAATTTATTAAAAATTATGTAATGTGGTACAACCCTAAGTAAATTTGAATTTTTTTCCACAAGCTTTAAAAAAATTTAAATTTGTTAACATGTTTTAATTTGTTATAGTATGATGAAAAACAAATACTTTTTCGAAAAATGCACCATATTGGTTACTGACAGAGTAATAAATTTAAGTGCTAAAACTAAAAAATGCTTTCTTATTTCCTGCCTTAGATCATTTTAGATGCTATGGTAGAATGGAAATGGAAACATTTGCTTTGTGTAGAATTCTATAAAGAATATACATCGGAAAGTATTTGATTCTTAGCTGTATCTGATTGAGTACAATTCCTTACCTGAGTGGGAGTGTAGAGGGATACAATAGAGAATGTAGAGCAAACTCCAGAATGTAAATTTTAATGAACAACAGAAGGTTAGGAGGAAGGCTAGGTCCTAATCTTGCACACTTCCACTCGCCTAAGTTTATAAATCTCGCACCTACTGTAGGATTTCCCTTCACGTATCTCTCTCGTGCCTCCCATCATGCCATCTAGACCCTTGTAGCAGCTCCCTAGCTCATTCCTCATAATCGTGGGGAAATTTTGGTAGCCTCACGCTCATGGCTAGGCTGCTATTCCCTCAGCTAGGCAAGTCAAGCCAAATACTCTCTAAAAATTTTGGCTGGCTATCACATTCATGAGGACCGAACCAAACTACTGAAATGGAGATTAGGTGGATCTTGGTTTTGTGGCAGGCAATAAAGTGATACAGTAATATTGTGTGTGTTTGTGCAGGACTCCATAGTGTCAATAACACTGTGGCTACCTCTGGTTCTGGCTTTAGCAGTACTGTCTTTGTTTTGAAATTGCAGTGTATAAGACAATTCTCTGTTTTACCATAGTCTGCCATTGATTTTTCAAAGTCTGTGTTTACCATTTTGAGTTGGAATGGACAGCAATTTTAAATTTCAAATGGAGCCATAAAAGTGAAAAATGATAAGCTTCTTCTGTTTCTTTTAAGGGAAAGGGTAATGTAACACAATGCTCAAGTGCACAGCACTGTAGTCTTGTGAACTCAGGTGTGCCATAGATCTTGGTCACTTACCTTGTTTTAATTCTTAATGGAATGGAGCTTTGTCTGATGCCCATATTAATATTTTACCTTTGCAAATATATGATGATCACATTAATATATTTCAGGGCAGCTTCGCTTAATCCATCCCATAAGAGGTGAGCTTCACCAGACTGCCTTCACTCATTCTGTTCATTTGATAATTTTGACTTCTAAATCATTCATCATTAAATCAAACATTTTTCTTTGTTTTTGACCCTAGTGCTGAAGATGAAAGACCTAGCTTCCAGTGTTACTGTATATTATCAAAGAACAGGGGGGAAAAATTATGTGCCAACTTTAAATTTATCCTTAAAACAGACGGTTTTAAGTCCAGAGAAAGAGAAACAACATTTCTGATGATTTTACATAAGTCCTTGTGTTCATAGCCTTTCCAGATCAGTATATTTAAAGATTTGCTTAGACGTTTGTGTTTTAAAGTAAACTAATATGAGGTTATGAATTGGCCTTTATATAAATAAGTCGGTACCTTTTTTTCACAAGGGTTCAAATTCAGACTTAAACAACACCCTTTTATTGTTGAATCTGTTTCAGTGAAAGAGTGGAAATAGTAAACCTAAAGAAATACTTTTCTTCCCTCTTTCCAGAAAAAATACAAGAAAAGACTGATCTTTTTATTTATTTTTTCATATTCACAGTGGTGCTGTAATAAGATCTAGTGGTGCTACTGGAACAGTAAACATTAATATTTTTTCACCTTGCCCATATCCATATGTTTGACTTTTGGAATTCACATATTAAAGATTGTGTGTTTCCAGAACATTATATCAGTGCTTTTGTTATAGATGTTTTGGGGCACTTTTCTCCAAATCTGGGTTCATATGCTTTTTTTTGTGACAAATGAAGGTCAGAAGTGTGAAATAACTATAGTCATTAAGCATTAGAGACATGAGGCATTAAGGCAGAGTTTTTTTGGTTTTAAAGATACAGGATATAAAAAAATAGTTTATATAATATAATAGGTTCAGCGTTATTTCTGTTAAAAAATATTTTTGTCTATAACATTCTTTAGTAGAAACTGTACAGTATATACTGTATACAGTACATTGTATACATTGAGGAGCACTATACTGTCACTCCTAATAACAATGGTAAATTGGAATGTGTCCATTTTAAAGCAATGTCATGCTGGAATGGATACTAAGGAGCGAATCAGGTCTCCTTGTGCCCAGAAACATGGCATCTAGCACCTACATGCAGCTATGGGCCAGCACAGGGAAGAATGAACATCAGACCTTTTACATGTAATATCCCTATTGACTATACTCAATTGTATAAATCCCTGCATTCCCTTCATTGTACAAACAACAATTCCCTCTTATTCTTTTTCAGCTGTGTATATGGAAGAGTTTTTTCTTTAGTCAAGAATTGTATAAAAGAATCTACCCATACAAGAACCAAGTAAAATAAGAGGTTTTATTCTTCTTGTAATCTGTGCAGATTTGAAGATTGAATCTGTACAGATCTTGAAACAAATCTTTTTTTTTTTTGTTTGAGGAGATCATGGCTAGCCTTTTCTAGAAAATAATAGTGTCAACGGCATTGCTGCAATTAAGCTTAATCATCAAATGATCCCTCCTCCCATTCTTCTGTTTGAATTTATACTTTGCCATATAAACAGTTAAGGTAATTTTCTGCTCTCCCATTTGGTGATTAAGTGTAAGACTTTAAATGTGCAAACAAGGCATCATTTTTCCTACAGAACAGTGAGACACAAACCAGAGGGTACGAGTTATGGTAGTATGAAACAAGCTACTCAGCTATATTGCTGAAGCCATTACCCTGGCATCTTTGAAGAAATGGCTGGATGAGATCCTTTTGATCAGTTAACTACTACTGTAACTACCAAATCTAGCTTAGTGGAGCATGGGGAAAAAAATTGTAATGATTTTTTTTATCCAAGAAGATTTTTGAATGAGATTACTGTAAACTATTTGCAAAAATCTTGGATAATGAATGATCAGATACTGTATAGCTTGTTGATTAGATAAATTAAGTCCCTAATGGCCTCTAATGACTCTGGTCATAGTGTCACATATAATTTCCATATTAAATTATTTCATTTTTCTTGAATGAAAATGTTATTATGCTTATGAACATGCTAATTTATTCTGGTTTATGTTATGTTTATTACATTACTGGTAAATTATTGTTTAATAATTTCTCTGACATTTTTTAAATATAATTTTTTTTAAAGTCAATTTTATTACTGTTAGATGTTTAATTGTAATTTTCCCCCTTCTTTATTGATATTGGATCTATATATATGTGTTACTGACACAAAAAGAGAGTACTTCCCCACACAATTGAAAACTAGTGACTGACAGCAGAATAAATGCTGATGGATCAATGAAACAGCTGGGGAAAGACTTGACAGCAAGAACCTCCTGCAGCTGTCAGTCTGAAGCACCATGTTTTTTAGGCCTCTGTTCAGCTTGCCTGCTGCAGCCAGAGAAACCAAGTGTTTGCTGACAGGTCCTCATCTGGGCAAGCTGAATTACTGTGTATGAAATCTAAGAGCCCAGAGCTAAAAATGGTCTAAAACTAAGGGTCCAGTTGTGAGATCAAGAGACCTCAAAAACCCGAGGTCCTTTTTATCTTGGTCCCTGCAAAGAACCACCCTTAATCCTTTAAGGAGAAATAACAACTACTAAATCGCATATACTGTATATATAGTCATTGCTGGGTGTTAACATTTCCAGCTGAAAGGTAATTTTAGTGTTATTCTTTATCGACAGTGCTTTGACTTGTAATTTAAAAATGGAATCCGATTCCTTTTTGAATTACGAGAGAATGAAAAAAGGTTGAGAGAATATTGCCAGGATTTTACAGAGTTAATGTAATTGACACAGGACAAAAATCAGCATCTCTCAGGGGTGTAGAGCAGTCTTATTTTCCTGCATTTGTACAGGTTTCTATATAGACTTCTACTGCAAATTAATCCTGAACTTCTAATTACCATCGGCGGCTTTCAGACGGTGCGGGCGGACAGAAACACCGAGAGCGGTAAGAGGAAAGGAGGGGGGCTCGCGGTGCTTGTAAACAACAGATGGTGTAATCCTGGACATACTCATGTTAAGGAGCGAGTCTGCAACCCGGACATCGAACTGGTAGCCGTAGGACTGCGTCCGTACTATCTGCCGCGGGAGTTTACATGCGCCATCTTTGTTGTTGTTTACATCCCACCTACGGCAAATGCAGAGGTAGCGTGTGACGTCATAAACACAGTCACAGCCAGGCTACAAACAAAGCACCCAAGCGCTTTTATAGCTATTTCAGGGGACTTTAACCACGTATCCATTTCCACCACTCTGCCTACTTTCCACCAGTTTGTTAAGTGCCCGACCAGAGAAAACAAAACACTGGACTTATTATATGCCAATGCTAAGGATGCATATAGTTCCACAGCCCTTCCCCCCCTTGGCAGATCAGATCACAACCTTGTCTTGCTCACACCAATATACACGCCTATTGTCCAGCGCCAACCTGCGACCATGAGGACTGTGAGGAGATGGTCTCTGGAGGCTATGGAGGATCTTCGTGGTGCTTTGGAGGCCACCGACTGGGATGTGCTGTGCGAACCACATGGGGACGACATAGACAGCATGGTGGACTGTGTCACTGACTATATTAACTTCTGCGTAGACAACACCATCCCCACCAAAGACGTACACTGCTTTTCCAATAACAAACCCTGGATTACCAGCGACCTGAAGGCTCTTCTGAATGACAAGAAGAGAGCCTTTAGGAGAGGAGATAAGGAAGAGGTCAAGCGTGTACAGAGGGAGCTAAAGCAGAAGTTAAGAGAGAGCAAGGACGCCTACAGGAGGAGGGTAGAGGATAAGCTGCAAAGGAATAGGGTGAGAGATGTATGGAGCAGTATGAGAGAGATCACTGGCTTCAAACAGGCTGGGGGTGCAACAGAGGGGAACCTGGAGATGGCCAACGAGTTGAACCAGTTCTTTAACAGGTTTGATTCTGGGTCCTCTGTGGCGCAACACCCATCCCCCCACAGCCACACGCTCCCTAACCCTTCACAGCTGCGACTGCCCAATACCTCCTCCATCCCCCCACAAACATGGCCGCCTACAGCCACAACCCCCGACGGCTACTCACCCACCCATCCCCCACAGCTGCCACTCTCCAACACCTCCGCCATTAACACCTGCAGCACTAAAAGCACTATGAGCACCAACCCCCAGGCCAGGCTGACCATCACAACTGACCAGGTGAAGAAGGAGCTGAAGAGGCTGCACGAGGGTAAGGCCGCAGGACCAGATAACATCTGTCCCAGAGTTCTGAGGGCCTGTGCTGATCAGCTGAGCGGAGTGCTCCAGCAACTGTTCAACCTGAGCCTGCGCTTGGAAAGAGTCCCGGTGCTCTGGAAGACATCATGCCTGGTCCCGGTACCAAAGAAAGGGCGCCCCTCTGTCCTCAACGACTACAGACCAGTTGCACTGACTTCTCACATCATGAAGACACTGGAAAGGCTGGTCTTATCCCACCTGAGACCCCTGGTCAGCTCATCACTGGACACCCTACAGTTTGCCTACCAGCCCAGTGTTGGTGTGGAGGATGCGATCATCTACATGCTGCAAAGGGCCTACTCACACCTGGACAGGGCTGGCAACACTGTAAGGATCATGTTTTTCGACTTCTCCAGTGCCTTCAATACCATCCAGCCCTTACTTCTAAGGAGGAAGCTGGAAGAGATGCAAGTCGATGCCTCCACGACCTCGTGGATCACTGACTACCTGACAGGCAGACCACAGTCTGTGAGACTTCAGAACTGTGTGTCTGAACAGGTAGTGAGTAACACAGGGGCACCTCAAGGGACAGTTCTTTCTCCATTCCTCTTCACCCTCTATACTTCGGACTTTAAGTACAACTCAGAGTCATGCCACCTGCAGAAGTTCTCAGATGACTCTGCAATTGTGGGATGTATCAAGGGTGAGCAGGAGGAGGAGTACAGAGGACTGGTCAGCAGCTTTGTGGAGTGGTGTGGGGTAAACCACTTGGAACTGAATGTTACAAAGACAAAGGAACTGGTGGTAGATTTCAGGAGGAAAAAGGTCAAACCTACTCCTGTCTACATCCATGGGAGTGGCGTGGAGATGGTGGACTCGTACAAGTACCTGGGAGTGCACATCGACGATAGACTGGAATGGTCTAAGAACACCGAGGCCATCTATAAGAAGGGACAGAGCCGACTCTACTTCTTGAGGAGGCTCAGGTCCTTCAATGTGTGTAGTAAGATGCTACACATGTTCTATCAGTCGGTGGTAGCGAGTGCCATTTTCTACGCAGTGGTGTGCTGGGGCTCGGGGATTAGAGCAGTAGATTCCAAAAGGCTGAACAAGCTCATCAGGAGAGCAAGCTCTGTCATTGGGTCTGACCTGGACTCCTTGGAGGTAGTGGCTGAGAGGAGAATGATGTCCAAACTAGAGGCCATCATGGACAACTTCTCCCATCCCCTCTATGACAGGCTTGCAGGAATGAAGAGCACGTACAGCAATAGACTGATTCATCCACGGTGCAACAGGGAGCGCTACAGGAGGTCATTCTTGCCGTCTGCCATAAGACTGTACAACGCATCCACCTTGCGTCTTGGCAGAGGCAACATCGACAGTGACCTGTATCTGGATTAAACGCATCTACACATCTACTGCTACATCTGTTCTCTTCTTCTTCTTTTTCTTTTTCTTTTTCCCGTTTACAACCACTTTCTGTGCAATATATGCCAGGGACCTGTGCAATACATTTATATTTATATCTACAGTTACATCTATATTTATATCCATATGTGTGATATGAGTGTGATATGATTTTCTGTGTACTGTTCTGTTCTAGTTTGTTCTTGTGCGTCTGGACTGTGAGTAACTCTTGTATTGTATTGTATGTATTGTACTATTATTATATAATTCGTTACATTGTGGCTGTGTTGTGTGTGTTAAGCTGCTGTTGCACTGCAATTTCCCTCACGGGATCAATAAAGTATCTATCTATCTATCTAATTGGATGATGACAATACTTATGGCACCACAAAGCTGTTTTATGACATCAAGTAAATGGACTTTCTATAGTAAATGCTTTGCAATGTTACACATTATAGGTTCATATCCTGGTGTTGACCTATATTTGAATACATTTGATAGCTTTAACAGGTGCGCTTCTCTTTTGACAGTGCTCACGTGAATTGTACTTGGAATGAAAACCTGTGAGAATTGCCCAAATGTGCCTGTTCCCCTGGAGAAGACCACAGTAGTTTCTGCCCTGAAGTGTTGTTTGCCCATGAATATTATAGATTTCCCCTGGCAGTCTCCAGATTTGTATAATATTTTCTGTTTATAAAAGTATTTTGTTTTATGGTAGGTGTGGGATTTACAGTGTATAGAATTTGGTATCAATTTCTGAAGCACCAGCCTCTTCAAAAGTTCAGTGTAAAACCCTACACCTGTGCCCTCTGGAGGAGATGGAGAAGGCGGCAAACTTCATCCTGATCTTTGACATTCTCTGAAGCTGCTGGACATTTTACTTAATTCTAAGAGCTGTCGCACAGAAAGAGCAAATAGGAGCAAAAAAATTAATATCTTGTAGAAACTGGAAGCCTCTCTCACCAAATTACTTTTTAGTTGATGTTGTGTTTTTCATATCTGGTAATGTTTAGCAAACAGCTCTCAAAACGATTCGAATAATTTTGCAAATATAACCAGAATCTCCTCCAATTTCAATGAATGTTTCAGTGTTTTTATATGAAATGTGTAATATCTTGATTTACTTCCATTAATATAGTTTTCTAAACTTCATTATCCACCTCATCATCCTAAAACAGAACACAGTGATGCCCTAATTTTTTCTCATGAAGAAATTGTGAGGGACCTTGTTTTTTAAGCAATTAGGAGGTTAAGGTTTCTGTTAAAGGCTGGTTTTGGGACCCAGAGGAATCAATCTTTTATACATAGCCTATATATAGACTTTTAGATTTCTGTGTGAAGATGAGAGCTTACACTGAGCACCAGCAGAAGAACAATAGCTCTGTGTCATTTGAAATGTGGTCAGGTAGATTTCTTTTCTAGTGCCTATCGTACAGACTGCTTTCCAATGTCTTTCAAAGTGACGGTTACAGATCTAGAATCAGCAGGGTACACAATTCAAACCTCAGAAAGTAAGTGACATACCGTATGCAGTCATATAATCAACTAGAGAAAGGGCATTTGTTATTTCAGAAAGTTGAAAATGCTGTGTTCAATCATAACACACTTAAGAATACAGGAACTTCTAATAATCATTAAGAATGACATTTTATAGAATTCACCCTTGGGACTACTGAGACACAGAGCTTTTGTAGTGACATTTTCTGATCTCGGTAGAAAGACCATTGTGCATCTTCCTCCAGCTCCTCACTGACATGCAATAGTATTCATCCTGATCATATGTATTTTCAGCCACAGCAAGAAACTGTTTACCATGTAGGGAGACAGAGCAGCTCAATGATGTTTCTGCTATCAAACTTTCCAAAGATAGTATTTACAGCTCATTGCCTGAAATACAGGAAAATAATGAAGCCATTGTAGACTGTCCAAATTCTTTACTTTACAACCTTCTGGAAGAAATGTCTATTCTTAACATGGCATTTGGACTTGAAGTTGAGATTTACTGTACATGCACCATTAAACAAAGTTTTGTTGTTATTTTTATGAAGACATTAATCTTTATTGTCTTCTGCAATGATTGTGGTATAGCTGTGAGACATTTTTAAGTTCAATTTTTAACTTTAATGATTTCATGATTTTGAAGATTGGCGGGCATGGTAGCAGAGTGCAGTTAGCATTGTTGCCTCACAATGCTGAGGCCCTGGGTTCAGTTCTCGACCTGGGGTGCTGCAGGATCTGCATGGAGTTTTCATGTTCTCCCCATGTTCACATAGGTTTCCCCAGGTTCCTGTTTCCCCGCAAAACATTGCAAAAACATACTGGCACGGTATGTTCATTTGCTTCTTGGGAAATTGGCCATGGTGTGAATGTGTTTCTTGTCTGCCCTGCGATGGACTGGTGTCCTGTCCAGGGTGTATCCTGCTTTGCTCCAATTGTTTACTGAGATAGACTCTGGCTTCCCCCATAACCCTGAAATGGATAAAGTGGTTAGAAAATGATTTTAAAGAACATCATTAAAAACCTTGCCTTCCATTTTCAAGCCAAACCCAATTTAGAAAAGCTTTAAAGTCTTGTCCATTACCTTTTCCTTGCATTTTCTAATAGTATGAAACAACACCTTTCTTTACTTATAGAAATGAAGCCATTTTAATACCACAAAGCACTTTTTCCTGCTTAATAAAATCTTTATCCTGTTGTTATTATGGCAAACGTGAGACCATGGTATAATAATAATAGAATAAAAAATGTACAAAAACTTTCTACACTGCTATACCTGTTGAAACTCTCTTTGTCCCTATTTTTAATCCATTCAATGGACTTTGTCTGTTTCAGAATTTTACTTAAAATCCTTTGTATTATCTTTATTTGGGGGGGTGGGTAGATGTTTTGTACCTTATTCACTCAACTGAATCTCAGTTCATGTTAGAAATCTAGCTGTATCTTATAATTCTAACGGGACCGCACACCTCTGAAAATTTTCTGAATTGCAACTGATAGTGTTGGTTGATAAAAGAAGTGTGTTTAAAGTAAAGAGCTCCTGTGTCTTTTGAATGAAGACTGCTGTGGAAAAGAAAACAGTCTCCTATCATACTTTATCTTATTTTATTCAGCAATTTTGTACGTGTACACACTTGGTATAGATTTTCACTCAAGCTATCACTCAGGCTAAAGATCAAGTCAAATCATGTGCTCCCAGGATCATGAAGATATGTGATGCCAGAGATGTGTATATTTGGGATAAACCTTGCAAGGCAACGTCTGAATGATGATACAGATTTTTAACTTTATCTACACATTATTAAATAACAGAAGTTATTTTCAGTTGGAGATTCTCTTGAACGCTGTTATGATGATGGAAATTCATTATTTAAGAAATCGCCTTCCTTGTGCTCAGGATTGTTATGTGTTCTTTGTTCTTGTCATGCATATTGCATAGCTTCTTTGTCATTCAGCTAGGAAAGTGTGTAGTTAAGGCCATTTTTGTAAGCTTGCCGCAATTCTTAATAGCCTTGTCTCTAAAAGTAGTGATGTACTCGGAAAATCTGTTCCTCATTTTTGTACATACTGTATACTGTATGAGAGAAAGAAAGTCAAAATCATTGTGAATTTAGGGTTTTTGTTTGAGACACAGATGTAATATCATTCTCTGAAGTCATGCAGGACAGCAGGAAAAACATAAATTTTTGCTTTATTTGTTAACATCTACTAGCTGTGGGTGATCTAT
The DNA here is from genome assembly GCF_055471065.1 of Atractosteus spatula. Taxonomy (NCBI): domain Eukaryota; kingdom Metazoa; phylum Chordata; class Actinopteri; order Semionotiformes; family Lepisosteidae; genus Atractosteus; species Atractosteus spatula. The sequence continues at coordinate 38,516,582 of NC_142713.1, read as the reverse complement.
GATCTACTTATGTATAAGTACTGTATTTGACACATTATGCAATGTACTATTCATGTATAATGATATTGTATCAATTTGATTAAGGCCTATTTTATTTTCTGTCAATGTAACTTCATTAAAAGTGTGTGCTGCAAAGAATTGCCAGAATTTATGACATGCAGCATTTCTAAGTAATTTTCTTATGGGTGAGCACTATACAGTATTTTAAAATATTAACATATAAAAGCAGTAAACACAACTTAAGAAAATACATTTCTTTTTCAATATTTCACTCCTGCCTGGGATAGGCATTGACATTGCCAAGGAGCTGGGGTAGTTTTGTAAAGAGAACAATATACAGTACCATGCTTTACAGTAGAGTAAAAACATGCCAAAGGACACATGTCAGTGTGTTAAAAAGGGGTAGAAATGTATTCACTTTGATCAATTTCAGTATTCAGTATACTCAGATCAGAAAATTTCAGAAGATTCTATAAAGCCTGTTCTCATTGTTAGAACACAATATTAGTACAACAGTAAGATATATGAGGAATAATATATAAAGCAGAAAACAATTCAATGTTCCATCAATAAAAATAATGAAATATGTTTGTGATCTAATACATGTGTACTGTATAATTCAATGTGTAGCATATTATAATCTTGTAAAATCATTTAAGTGGATGGAAATTTTGAAGGTCTTAACACAAGCAAGAATTGGAATTCTTGATGTAAATGGAAGTCTGTAGTACTATCAGTAGTACTATACTGTATTTTAAAAGACTTCTTAACTTACAGTACACACGTGTGACAACCACAAAATAATAATATTTTATTAATATTAATATCAGAGTGACTGGGTGCATCTGTGTGCGGTGTGTTTTGTGTGTTCTCCCTGGTTTGGACCAGTTTTTGCTGGGTGCTCTAATGTTTTCATACAGGTTAAAAGACATACTGTACTAGTAGGTTAATTAAGTGCTGGGAGAATGGCCCTGGTGTGAGTGTTTGTCTGTCTATGCCCTGTGAAGAGCTGCTGTCCCATCCAGAAAGTATCTGGCCTTGAGCCTATTGCTTGCCAGGATAGCTCTGGCTGCTCCCCTGCAAAACTAAATTGGATAAAGCAGTTAGAAAATGGATAGATATTAATATCAAGAAAAATATCCTGACATGATGGTCAGACAATTCTAACCTCAGCCACTTCTGCTCACTACATATTAAGTATCAGGATTCTGGTGTACTTGACTATTGTTTTGTCTATAAATTATAGACATACTGTTGCACCTGAAACTTAAGACATTTTTGGATGCAAAACAAATATGAAAGAAATAAATTGCAGAGAGAATGTGCCTACATTCACATATATCATTGAGTCCCGTTTAAAAATGAAAAGGTAATGTTTTAAAGATTAAGCATACTTTATGGACTTGTTTAAGTGCTTCATTGAACTTATTATGAATATTTACAGTAGAAAACACACACAGACATGTTTGGAAGCTTATTAAAAAAAACATGATGCACAGTTTATTCAGTTCCACAAGCAAATTTGGCCAGAGACATTACTGATTTTTTTTTCTTTATTTGATATACTGTATAAGCATGTTAATTTGTTCATATTGGAAAATTTGGAACTCCTGTGCTGTGTTTTCCCATTAAGTAGTAGTAGATTGTTCTAGATGGATCCGGATTTAACAAAACACCCTGCCCCCCTAACTTAAGCATTTGAATTAAACTTTATTTAATAGACAAGACAGTTTTATGAGGGGGAAAGTGATTCTCATACGCACATGCTTGTTGTGTAGCATTCTCTCATGATTTCATGCTTTACTGATGGAAAATTAGACCCTGGCGTATTAGTAAACGAACAGGGAATTGCAGCAGAATCAGGCTGTTATTGCCTCAGGACATTTCACTGACAACAAGAAAAAATATTCCGACAAAGCAATGTCACTGGTTGCTAATGCACTCTAAACAAAATGATAAGAACTCCAAATCCCAAGCGTTGTCAAGGAACTTCAGAAATGTCTTTTTTTTAAATGCTAAACTTTATTCAAAGCACATTTTTAAGATGAAATAATGGATTACTGCTACCAAGTGACATAGTGGGTTATCTAAAAGCTTATTTCCCATTTTTTTTCTGGTCTATATACTGTATACAGTATACGATCAGACTAGTAGATGTTACTTTGTGGCACATTTTCATTTAAAAAAATGTTACCATCTGCATGCTTTATATGTGCATTTTAAGAAACAAATGCACTAACTGTATCTTATTAAGTTAATTTTTTTTGGCATATCGGCTTGAAAAAAACATTGATTTCCGTGATGGCATAATCATTAGCACCAGCAATTGTGACCACAAATCCTAATTTGCACTGCATATGTTTTTTAAGTTTGTTCTTCAGTTTAGAAGACAAGGATGCAGCTGCCAGTTCGTTAAATAACATTTCTTCCTAATGCATCCAAAATTTAAGGATGGGGGCTAAACTAATGATTCATATGACACAATCTGTTCTCATGGGGAATACTTAAGAAAGGCCATCCATAATGGAAATAAGTGTTCAAAATGTACAGTTTTTACTTTTGGTGATTAAACACTTGCATCTCTTTTGTACATCAAATTTAAATGAAGATGATTTAGAGGTGGACCGTTCAGTGACATTATGCTTAGCACTGCTACCTCACAGCTTTTAGTCCCTGAATATAATTCCAGATTAGGGTGCTTTCTGTGAGGAGCTGTCAAGTGTTCACATGGGTTTTCACTGGGTGCTCCAGTTTCTTCCCACTTAATAATGGCATGGCTGGATACAGTAGGTTAATTGGCATGTCTAAATTGTCCATACAATGGATCAGCATGCTTAAGTGTAAGAAAAAAATTGCCACAGAAAATGAGGTTCAGGAGAATAAGAAAAAAAATTTCCCTGAATGAAGAATCAAATTTTTGCAGAATCAAAATGTTTTTTTCTTTAAATACCCAATGAGTGTGACGATAAAGATTCATCAATCTGATTTTAATCAACCAATAAACCAATTAATAAAAATGTGCAAAAGATTTTTGCTATAGACAAAGAACAGTAGTTAACATTTTTAAAATAATTACCCAGTAACAATCAAATATTAAGTAATATCAAAATATATTTGTTAAAGGAGTTTCATTTAAACATACTGTATGAGGTAATAATAATTATCATTTTTAAAATGGAATTTTAACAGTTCTGCTCAAACTACAAAATAAATTATTAATATAAGTACTTTCTTTCTTAAAACATGTACTGATGCTTTGTAAAACAAAAAAAAGATCATTATATGCAATTTAAAAAAAATCTTTAACAGACTGAGGGGAAAAATATGCTACATCCATCAACAGAAGAAATGAAAAAGGAAACAATTACTCATAACAGCCACGTTAAAGAATTTGTTCAATCATGCATTTTCATTGTATAAACACTGTACATAGTAGTACTCATGATAAAGGAAAAAAGGGCAAAAAGAATCGACATTTTGGCATTTCATCAAGGAATTCTTGTCTTAAGATCAAAAAGGAACACAGTCATTCCCTCGACACTGCCAGTGTGTCTCCCTTAAGATCCTCTTTGAACAGCAGAATACTTCAAGATCTTCCACCTTATAGTGTATTCAAGAAATAGCTTCCTCATTTTCTCCCCTCAGCAGCTGTCTTTCTATAAAATGCCCCATGGTGACAGTACAATACATACAGAACACAAAGATGCCGTTACTGCCCTCCAATAAAACAATACGCTAAGAGATGGGGAACATGAAATAAAAGTTGTCTATAATAGTGGTTTTCAGTCCTGGAGAGTTCTGTCTGCCAGTTTGGGTTCCAACTGGGCGTTTAATCACCAGTGCTAATTGCTGCCAGTAATTGATCTGCTTGCTTGTTTAAGCGTTTTTCTGCAATCAGGCCTTTGTTTCAAAAACACCCCAGTACAATGGTTCAGAGGTTGAACAAGACTCAAAATTTGTCTATAATATTGGTTATCAGTCCTGGTCCTGGGTATCTCCTGTGTCTGCTAGTTTTTGCTCCAGTCAAAACAGACTCATTTATCCTGTGTTTTAAAGCCATTTCTACATTTTATTTTAGCTATTTAGCTATTTATATGAAAAGCTGAATGTTTTTTGTAATTGGTATGAGTCCTGCGCTAATTAGTGTGTTTCAGGACTATCCACATGCAGTTGTGCAGGCTCAAATACAACCAATCGGACTTAAGCAGATGGAAAACACTGACTCAGTGGTAGTGTCTGATACAGTGTCATTCCCACCTGTGTCTGCTCTTCATCAGTTGATCGCCCATTTCAAGCTGTTTAGTCAGAAATAAGGAGGAAACTTCTTACTTAGCAAGTTGAGGACAGACTGTATAAAGCTTTTTGTGTTGACATTTCTGGTAATTCTGCATTTTAACTGAGGTATTGAAGCAAAGGACTGAGTGCAGAAAAGCATCACCCCAAGCCAGTAAACAGGTCAGTTGTAGGCACCAACTAGCACTGGAGATTTAAGGGTCTAGTTTGCACAATGCCTTTTCCTTAAGATGTTTAGTGTTGTTGTAGGAGCCATTTAAGCTATTTTACTTTACAAAAAAAAACTTTCTCTAAATGTTCTTTCTCAGCATGAAACAAAGTGTCCATTTGAGTGAGAAGTTGGTTACAGATAAGTGGCTGTCACCTGCTTAACTGTTACCTACAGGTACACCAACATGACAGCTTATCCCATCACTAGCCACAAACACCTTTATTAAAACATGCACTCCAAGGCTTCTCTAGTTGTTGGGACTGTGCTAGTACAGAGAGCCAGAGACATGCTACTGATGTCACATGCATGGAACAGTGTTATACTCTGCATACTGTATGCCTACTAAACATAAACCTTGATTGTCCTTTGGAGCTAGTTTTTGTTTGTTTTTTTCTCTGATTGCCTTTCAGTTTATTCACCTTTTCTTAGCATTAGTTTAGGAACACAAGTGCAATGTACTGTATATTAAAGCATTTCCATTGATTGATTTATTGATCTACGGGAATACAGTATTTAGGAATTAAGTGTGGCTACTGCAGATCTGTTTTTAATTATTTGAGGCTTTCTCCAATATAAACCAACACTGACAATAGTGATGTACAGTCTCCTTAAAATTATTTATTGAAACGAAGATTTTTGTTTGCTGTAACTCGCATGAGCCAAACCACCTCCTTATAATATCATTATTTTATGGCAAACAAAATTTAACATGCACAAAACATTCTTCCAGGACTTATCAACACAACCACTAGTGCTAAAACAATAAATAAACCACTAGTGCTAAAACAATAAATCGGACACGCATTTCACAGAATTTCTGAAGTGCCTAAAGACAAAAGATTTTTGATGCTTCTCAATTCCTATTAATGTAAAAACAAAATACAAACTTAGTTTGCATTTATTTTGTAACATGGATCACCAAATGTTTTATCTACAGACTTACTTTTTAAACTGTAAAATCTGAGAGTGTGTTCTTAAAATTCATACTCCACCAACATCCATGATTTCAGTAACTGCTTCAGGGTGGACCACTGATGCTTGCTCCTGACCGGTTTTAAATTATACAAATAAGTTAAAATATACAACACTGTTGAATTTGAAAGAGTGTAAAATTCAATGTATGCTTTAAAAAATAAACCTTAGCTTTTCATTTACAACAAGGATTTGTAAAATGCACATAAAAGATGTAATTGTAATTACAGTAAGTGTACTGTATCTAGTATAAAACTTTATTTACAGAAGTGATCACAGGCAGTTAATTGTTGGAAACACAAGACTGCATATTAAAAAAACAATCTCAGGTTTAATTGAGATGCAGGAGTGATTAAAGAGGCACCAGCTGAATTCTTTTATTATTTTTTGTTCTGGTAAGTTAATGGTTCTTGACACAGCATTCCATTGTAACGTGTGATTAAGCAGCTCCAACAAACTTTTTCACCGCTACTGAGATATTAGTTTTGGAATTTGCACAAAGGATGTGATTAATGATCCAAAATCTTTACACCATTTTTTTTCTGTGAAGATGTGTTTAAATTGTAATATTGAAACCAACATACCAGCCAGCTAGCTCCAAATACCCTCAGTCATACAGTTCTTCAATCCCAAACATGATTCAGACACGTTGCCATCCTAAACTTCATGCCTCAGGCCATTAGACCAGGTTCAGCTTCCAGTGGAAAGTTGACCTGTACTGTAACTGCCTTATAATCTAAAATATTAAGAGGAAACTAGGTAAAATAATATCCTTCTTTAAACTCTTCACCTGAATCTTCAGTGGATTGACAGATTTGTAAGAATTAAAATCAGATTTTGTTATTGTTTTGCACAACTATCAGGATCCTGGAATGGAACTTGAATTGTTTGTGAGGAGAATGAATCGAACCTGCTTTACTTTACAAGAATTCAGAGTAGCTGTTGTGCTGCTAAGAAGTGTTTTGAATTCAAATAAACTAATCTTCACGTGCAGTGTACCTATACGTAAATGACCAAGATGTCAGATGAATTTGTAGATTAATGCATTAAATTCCTGCACTCCTAAAGAATATCATCCTGGTGTCAGCTAGACAAACTGCACTACACAGGCCTTTCTGCAGGCCCCAGATTTATGCCTTGTGTTATTCCAAAGCAAGTTGTCTTGAGAACAGGTATTGAACGATTTTATCTGACACATTTCAACGTCTAAATCATGAGGTATCATCATACTATGTTTCACTGAAAATCACTTGCAAAGCCTTTGACTTCACTGTTTGTTGCTATTATTCATAACAATTGGTGTGCTGGATTCCAAACAGTGTTTCTTTTCACAAAATGTACTACTGCATTCACAATTTCTAAAGAATTTGACTATAATTCAAAAATAAAATGGTAGCAGTACATCAAAAAGTATTCCTAAAATACATTAGATTTCCAGAATAAAAACAAATCAAATAAGTGATTTGCATTGTTTTGGCCATTTTTCCGGTTTTAATTCTATTTTGAAAGAAATTATTTATCAAAGTGTAAGTCAGGGAGCAAGGGAAGAAGAGAATACCTACATGTCAGCATTCTTCAATACAGTTAGATAATCCCTTATAAAGAAGCAAAGCAACGGCATTTTGTGAGCCTTCTTTCAAGAATGGCAGACAGATCAGACAATCAAATCTTTTAACTTACCTGTTACAGCTGGCTTTACTGTGCAATGGAGGGTAACTGTGAGGATGTCAACCAAAACCTTATTTCAGCTGCTTCATAATGCAAAGTAATTACTGTTGTATTTATAAACACCCTTGACTGATTCTCGGCAATAGAAAAGTGGTCTTTCTCTGTGTGAGTGAGGCCCATTTGAGGGACCAAAGGCTAGTTACTGAACTCCCTGGAGGGAAGACAAGGAACTTCAGGCAAACAAAAAGAGAAAGAGCTATGGGGAACAGGTTCTGTACCTTTATGGCCTGACATTATGTTGTTTAAATAAGACAAAATTCTTCTAATAAGTTAAATAACTCCCTCTTGAGCAATTTCCTGAATGCTGATTTATAGCCAGACAAAACAAATGAAGCCCAGTACAACCATATTACATCATGTTAACAAAACAATGATTGTCTATTGCTGTAATTTGCCTGTTGAATGTAATTACAACCAAAGGTCCAGTAACAATATTGTTAAACTCAAACTATCTAGGAGTAATCAAATTCTGGGCAGAATGCCCAGGTGTATGGTGTTGCTCACTCCAGAAAACAAATGGAAATAGACACTTGTCTATTACTAACTGGCAAAGGAAATATATTCTAATAGCTCTGAATTAAGAATAACTGTGACTAAATTGGCCCAATTACCATGACATAAATTTACTAATACACAATGAATTGAAATGAAAACACTGCAATGAACCCAAATGAAACGTGAAGCAAAATAAAGTTGCTCGAAGAGTCTTTTTGAATCTTTAGTGTTGTTGCATTATAATGGATTATTATTGCTTTTGGAATCAAACATTGTGCTGTATTTAATGGATCTTGTTCCAGAAATTAATCTCTTATAGATGTTTGTTGTTTCAACGAGAATGGTTAATCCATAAGTGAAATGCTGTTTTCCACCACAACATCCTTTTGTTTTTCTTGGTGTGTATGTGAATTGGATTCTGACACTATGTAGAGAAATAAATAAAATAACAGAACATACAAATAACTATTATATGACATTTTAAGACATTTAGTTTTTGACTGATCCTTGTTATTTATTTAAATCATTTCTGTTCACTGGAGACTTAGTACCAGAACTAGCAATGTTTTGTAGTGGAACATCATACTTACATACTGACGTTTGCAGCCACACAAATATGGAATATGCTGTACATTCAAGCCACACAAACATTGTAATGTTATATTCCAAACCGTGAGACACTTAATGTCTAATAGCAGTGTCACAGTCAAAACATCAGTGAAGTGACCAGCTGTAGTTCCAGAATTTTATATGCTGTATGCAGGGTGTAGGGAAGTTAAAGTACATATTAATACAGTACAAACATGATGTAAGTCTGGATTCAGAATAGAAGTAGTAAGGTATTTTGTTAAGTTCCAATAAATAATTGAAAAATAATGATCCTCTATTGTGTCTTTCTGCTTGTCCATTAGTCTCCAAAGTATGACCGATCCACCTACAATGAAAACAGAAGTAAATTAATTTAAGAAAGGGACTGACAAATCCAAGGCATTTAGCTGAATTATTCTAAGTATGCAACTAAACATTATGATTATGATCTTCAAATGAAAAACTGCTGTACATTTATGAATGGAACACATTGCACAAGACACTGTATAAGCTTATTAAGTTGTTACTCATGTGTGCTCTTTTTAAGATAAGTCTTGCTGTTTTACTGTGGCTGTAAGAATGAGTGATTAATCAGTGATCTTAAACAATGTCCGCGTCTTAAGTTTTACCTTTAGCAATTTAAGTACCTTTTAATAAAACAGATGGCAATATGGACTTTAAAATAAAGTATAATAAGTATTCTAAGGCCAAGGTGGCTCCCAAAGCCTTTGAAAGTGTGTTTTAAGACTTGGCCAATATTTGTCACAGTAGCTGTTTATATTTTCATGTGCATTTAAGTTGAAGCATTTGCTTCTTCAATATGATCGAAAATCTGGTGTGCTGCAACAAAGGGTTTCACTAACAATGCTTTCCAGAGAAAGCTGACACTGGTGTTACTGCTATTTACATACTGGTAACACATTGGCAGGAATTTGCATAATGTTTTGTAGCTGTGTGCTCAGGGGAGCTGCATTGTAACATATTGGTGCTTAATGAACTCTGAAAAAATTGATTTTCCACAGAGTAAATTAAGAAATGCATTATAGCTGTTAAACCAATCTTGAGGGAAATCGGAAGCTTCCACTGCTAAACTATGCTTGGTAAGTAATAAATTACATGTTATACTTATTTGGCTTAATTCATGCTAATTTTGCCCAATTAATGTATCACAGTAATTCCAAAGCCTGTCACAGGAGAGCTAATTATTTATTGGATTTTTGTGTTCAACTCCCTGGGAGTCTACCAGCAAACAAACTTGTGATTGTTTTTCGATTTCAGTCCCAGTGACACTCCTGCGTGGGGGTGAACAGCAGCTCTCCCTTCTTCTACACAGCGAGAATGAATCATTGTTTACAAGACCTTGCTGTTGGTGACAACCTGCTCTCCTATCAAAGTTATGTGATACATTTTTTCCATTGTTTCACTACCTTCAGATGTCGTAATTTGGCCCTTTTGGGTTGAGAATTCCCACTGAGGAAGACATTTTCTTTTCTGTAAATGTTTTGTAATTTTCCAATGTAAGCAGGGCAGCAGTCATTATGGCAAATTTGGATGAAGCAACCAACCTGAACAGACAGAAAAAAGACAATTAAAGTTTGAAAAGAGAGATAAACGCTGTGGTGATTTTTGTTTTCAATTAGTCAGCTTGTCACAACACTATTTCTTAAGGATCCTGATTGTGATTCTCAGTGAATGGTTCCTTATCACTTTAGCTTTTATTTGTTTCCTCAAAAAGAAGCATTTTTATGATAATTAAACAATTAAGATACAGTATAAATACTGTGATACTGATCTTTGAAATGAGACCTGATTTATATCAGAAAGGTTATATGAAGGTGTACTTGCAATTCTAAAATCAGAGTTGGAACTTTAAAAAAAATGAAACAGGTGATAAATGGCTTGTTGCCTTATGCTCTTTGTTGCATGAAAGACACAAGTGCATTATTAATTATAGCTATATATAAATCCACAGTTTGTTGCAATAAAATGCATTAAACTTTGATAAATCCGACAGAATTCAGGAAAAAATATAAACTCACACCCTAATGGAACATTGAATGGAATGACAAGGCCTAATTGTTCTTAGAAAATCTGGCAGTGTTCCTGGAAAATGTTACATTCAGGCAAGCTTTTTTAAACAAGTTGGAAGAAATAACATTTCTACTATTTTAACTTAAAGTTCAAAGAATAGCTTCATCAAAGGAACGTTTATTAAAAATAAATCTAGGAAGAAAATATACTGTCAATTTGAGAACTGGATTTTATTTCGAATTTGTAAAATAGATCAGATGAATGGCATGCATATTTAAGGTGGGTGATTGGTTTGTAATAAAGTTAATACGTGTTTTTGCTCAAGCTTGACGTCTTAAGAAAAACCTTGAAATATCTGTGATAATAAAAAGTAGCTAAAATAGCTATTGAAATCAACATATATTGATTAGTCAATTAAGAGCCATACTGTATTAACCAAGGAATTAATTAAAAATTACAGAATACATTTTAAGAATTGCTAAGGGGAAGTGTTTAAAGAGCAGATTGAACAAATGTTGCTCACTAAAACTTACTGACAGTCACTTGACATCTAACATCTATGCAACTAACATTAGATAAACAGTGTCAAGCTGTGCAAATCCCAGGATTCTCCTTCATAACGGTTAGTGAATGAATAAGAAGTAGGGAAAGCAAAACATGACTAGTTACTACTGTTTCAGAATCACACAGTTCATTTTAAATACTGACATTCACATCCACACAAATGTGGAATATAGTTCTGTCCACTTATTTTCCCTTTCAAAGCCAAAATTAATACAAGTCAATTGTCTCTTACTTTTTCTAGTTTGTAGGTAAAAAGAATTCATACCCTAAGGTCCTACGTGTGCCTTTGCACTTCAGTATAAACTGAGTACATTTTGTATTGACGTGTTATAACAGCACATGTTATTATGACATTTACGTAAAATAAAATTCCAGGACTTGTTTCATCTCTAACAAAGTGATAGTACTGCAGATTTTTAATGACAGACATGCCATAATGGGTTTCTAAGTCATTGTTAATAAGTTTGAAGATTTACAGATACGATGGAAACAGAATTTTTAGCTGTGTTTTACTGTTTCAAAGTCCTTGGTAGGCGTACCTAGACATAGCAGTTCGAAGTGTATATTGCCTTCTCAAAGTCACAGTTTGCCAGTACAATGCAACACTTGACAGGTCTTACAGAAATTCATCACGCTAAGCTGAATTATTTCTGCCATGTGTTAATTTATTAACAACCAGTGCATGCTCTAATGTACGAAATTAGCATATACATTTTTAACCTGGAAACAGAATCATGAATATTCGTCAGGCTTGTGATTCTTCTTTTTAATATTTTTGGGGGATTGAGAAATGGGGGATAAGGGTGACAAAAGAAAATGATTTATATTCAAGACAACTTTGATCAGGGTGTCGCATAATGAATGTGTATAATTACAGACTATTGATGCAAAAAGGGGCAAGATGTAACCCAATGAAATGTCTCAATTTGTTTTTAGCACATTTTCCAGGGTCCAGGAGACTCCCTATTTTTATAACCTTAGCCCTTGATTACTGTTAATTCTTTTGTGAAACTTTGATAAATCAGTACTGTACAGTACATAACCAATATCAAAACTAAAATACAATATGAATCTGAGATACTTACGTTATTTGCTCTCTATGTACCAAACACTCACACAAAGTCTTGGACTACAAATAACTAGTACCCTAATCCACTGTGTTTTATCTTAATCCATCAAAGAGATACAGTAGGTCCAGCATTCAGGCTTCCATATACTGTACTTTACCAAGACGTTTCTATATTTACCTTAGGAAGAAGACATATCACCCAGGAATGGTGCAGATCATTCACTATGCTTGCAGGATATCTCCTTTACCATTTATTTTGGTAAAAATAACCAAAATAAATGGTTATTTTTACATCCTGCTAAACACAGAAAAGAATGCAGTTCCAGAAGATCATGAATACAAATAAAGCCTGATCTGGTCTATGGAAAGGCCTTGCCAAGCATCCTTGACACTTTTTCGCTAATTTTCCAGCTCCAGTTCCCGCATGGACAATGGCAATTCAGCTGACCTACAGTATTTAGAGATCAATTTCACAACAATAACAATGATTAGAAGCATTTTGAAGTGCAAGGAGCATTAAAACAAACAGCTGAAGGCTGCTGCAGCATGGATCACAGAGAAGCTAAGCAAATAAAGAACAGCAGATCTCCAAAATATTAAATAATTTTAGAGTGATTATCTACAAGGCTGCACTGCTACCTACTCTCCACATTTGAAGATTCTTGTGGTTGCAGACCTGCTCTGCACTACTTTAAACATGAACAGAAATTAAAGAAAGCAGTCTATAGCAAATGTTTGCAACTTATGTCTTCTAGCATTCTTTACTAGCTATGTTTTTTTTTAATGTGAAATTTAGATCACACCTAAAATTGGTATGTAAGACTAAACTGTTGACAGATTTCACTCAATTACTGGGCTATAGAATAATCTTCACATATTATCCATTTAAGAATTATTGGTGATGATGGGAGTGTGAATTCTCTCCTCTTAAATACACTTTCTTAAAGGTCTAAGAAAGCGGCAATTTAAAATAATGATAATAATAATAGTGAACTGTGCAGTATACTGAAATGAAATTTGGGGTTATAATAATTGTCATGCAGTTGCAAAGGACCCTGTCAAATAAAAAGGCATAGTTGTGATCTAACTCTCCATCTCCTGTATGCTTTAGAAGAAATAAAGGTGTAAAATGCATGTTTAAAAGATGCACCGATTAACTTGGCATATAAAAGAGATGCTATTAAAATGATTGAAATACTCCTGCTTGTATTCGCTGTTGTTCTGGCAATGACAGATCCTGATTGCTTGTTTCAGCTTTGCAGTATCCAAACATAAGGCTCAATATATACTGTACTGCCATCATCTAAAAGGATAATTCTTTACCCTGGCATGCATGGGAAAAATGCAAATTGTCATCATTTTTAAAAAAGATGCCTCACAGTCAAGCTTAGAAGTGCTCACACATGTGTCAGTCTAAGGCAACAGTAAAAACTGACAATGGCTACCTTCTTACTTCTTACAGCTTCTTACAACAAAGCAATTACAGTTTGCATGTGCTGTTTTATATGCTAGTATCTTTTGAAGTCCTGTTTTGTTTAATGGATACCTCAAGATATATAACTCCCTTGAGGATATGATGTGCCTTGATACTGTTTACCGCTTTTTTTTCCAGTAATGGAGAATGTACTGTACCACGAGTGGGGAATAAAAATACAAGTTTGGCACTTTGTGAATATTTTAATAATGAAAAGTTCTAATACGTTTAAAAAAAATTGACAGTGCAAATCAATAGGACACCTGCCAAAAGAAATCAAAACACTTACTTATTTATGAACACTTTTGTGTTGGATCCGCCCTGCTTTTAAGTATTGAACTCAGATGTGTTCTAGCGATTAAATGGCTAGAAAGTATTGGGTGCAAGTCTGGCATCCTTTCTTCTTTCAGGCTACAACAGATACCATAATGGCAGATATACTGTACATTCTGATCCAAATGGTGAAGGAAATCTCAGCTCATGTTTAGTTCTCATTCTCATTATCTTATGATGTAAATATTAGAGTATGTTTAATTTGATTCAGCCTCTACTATGTTTGTTCTCCAAACAAACATAATATCTGAAATTTTACAGTCTAAAGGTTTGACCTTGGGTGGGATCCATAACCTTTGAAAGATAGTGAAAAAATATCAATGTACAACAACAGAATAATAGTCTTTTGTTGATTAAAAAAAGCAAGCTTCAAGTTTCAACTATAAATTGTGTTTCTTTATAACAAACATTTATTCTGTTAGGGATGCTATAAAAGTTTTTTTGCGAGAATAAAAGTAAAAGTTACAGGATTTCGTAAAGCACACAAATTAATCATCTGACTTATTTTGTTCACTCCTCTCACCTTGCACATAATTATAAACTGTAGGTGCTAGAATAGCTGAAAAACATATAATTAGGAACAGAATTGTAACTGTAAAGTTTTTACAGTTTATCAAATGCATTTAGCAAAAACATCATCCAGGAAAGAGATTACAAAGAAAACGAAGAATACAAATCTCTTATTACAGTAACAGGAAGATCACCAATAAACTACTTTTTTGATTCTGGAAAAAGGGAGGGATGAGAGACTAAAATTTGGCAGGAGCAGAGTGACTGAGAAGATGGCAGATAAGAACCAGAGTTTTGAATTATGATGCAAAAGGGAGCCGGCAGAGAGACTGGAGTCAAGGAGTTGCATGAGGGAAACAATGACAGATGGTCAGAAAGATTAAGGTGGGATAATGTAGGCAGGAGAGTATCAAGGCCTACACCAGAAGCTGTGTAGACCAGCTGATAAGGAAGGGGGACATTAGCGCTTTTTAGATGATAAGAATAGGACTATGTGTTGGGAATAGGGCAGAGAGGGATCAAGAGAGACAGCAGAATTTTTAGCAGAGGAGGAGATGGAGAGGGTTGTGGCAGAGCCAAAAAGGCGGGAAAGAGAGGGAGAGGCCCACAGAGGAAGAGGAAGGAGAAGGAAAAAAAGATTCAGAAGGAAATGGCAGATATTGGATGAGGTGACATGAGAGAGGTTTGTCTTCCATTAAGATCTGTTGTTGTTGAAATAAATTGACTTCAGAACTGTACAGCAGGGATAAAACATAAGTTTTGATTTGGAGAAAAGGTTTGTTTTATCACTGCTGCTGTGAAAAAAGACTGAACTAAACGTAAACATACTCTAGACCATAAGAGACCAGACAATCTGAATGAGTCACATTTGAGGTATACTGCCAGTATGTTTGGATTTGTAAACCATTTTTGAAGAAGAACTTTGTGTTTTTTTTAATTTCCAAAGTGAATTAACAACATCAGCCAGACCTGGTTTGCCTGAAGAGTCCGACCTTTCGTCAGACAATTGAATTGTATAAATATACTTTGCACTTTTATACAATTTCTAGGACTTAAAGGTCTAGGGGTTTTTTTATCACATACCCTCTTTACCAGCATTATCTGTATTCTGTCATGAGGAACAATAGATTACCATCATGGCTTGGGATTTCTTTTTGTAATGATGGCACTCGAATCCTCTTGTCCCTTCTTTCTCCTACTTCAAGAGCAGCAGGAATGTGGCAGGCTTCAGACTGCTCCTACAGAGAAAAATCCAAGGTCGGACACATGTTGTCTGCAGGACATCTAACCGATTGGCTGATCCGCCAGAAAATTTGAGGAATGCTTTTCCTGATTGGTTAGTTTATCAGTTGGCAGCCTCAGACCTTGGGCATTAGAGCCTTGTAGAAGTATGGATTTAATAAGTCAAGAGTGAACTCAAGAGTGTTGATACAAATGCCTTCTTTTTAGCTAATAAAAGATTTGGCAGGGCTGTCCTTTTTCACTCTATTTCTGTCCATTCTTCCTGTTTATTCTTTAAAAATAAAACTGATTGATTCATTTTCACTTTAAGAATAATGTATTATTAGACAATGCACTGTTTAAGAAAATATTCTGTCTGAACATACTGTATATTATTTGTCAAACTTGGTGCAACAAATCTCAAGTTATAGTATGTGATATCACTCCTCTAGGTCATTCACTTAAGAGTGTTTAAACTTGCCACTGCCTGAAACTGGGCTTTTGACTGAGACTGAGAAACCTGGTGCTTAGACAGACAAGGAACTGTTCCAGAGATAGAATTATCTGAATGTACCTGTCACAGAGAGACTTGCAGTTATGCTTGATTTCACAAAACTGAATCCTTCCCAGATCACCAAGGTTAACAACTGTTCACTTTAACTGTTACGGATAAAAAACAGAATACACTTATTTAAATAAAAAATTTGTGAGCAACCTTGTCCTGAACTTTGCAACATGTCCAGGATCAGTTAATTTACAGTACCATATTTACGATTCCCTCCAGAAATCCCTAATAATCTAACTCTTCTGTTGAGGCACAGACTATGTTAACACCGGTTCTTCTCCCCTTCAGGGAGATTCAATCACAGGCATGTTTAAATTATGATGAAGTGACAAGTTTTATGATTGATTCCAAAAAAAATAAGTTCCTTAACAGGCCTGGATTCTTAGAAATCCAGGTGAGATATACAAAGCAATTTATGTGTACTATGATTAATGTCTAGCATTTTTCACTATTCAGTTTAAAAATTAGGGGGAAATGATCGGAAACGATTTTGTATTCTCAACAATACAGAACATCTTCAAGCAAAACATTTAACATACAGGATGAACAATCCGTCATCAATCCATGTCAGTACTGTATTTAAATTCAATATTTTATATTTCTTTCCAACACTCATTTTTAAATAAAAACATGTTTACACAACAACACAGGGACAGACCTTCCTTTATCTAAAAACAATAGTTACATAATGCTGCAACCCACACCTAATGTTAGAACAATAAATACACCTAAGATAAAGTACAAAACAGTGTGTTATAAAATAAAATTTTAGGTCAAAAACATTTATTTCTAATTTAAATGCCAGATTTAATATTATATAATAATTCAAAAAGGCATTACAAATATTTCAGTGTGCATACAGTATGGCGTATGAATAATGAATTCAAAAGAGAAGGGTTTTTATTTGAACTGTTTCTTGAAAACTTGAAAAGTCAATGTGTATTTCATTAAGTTTACTGTGTGAAACATGACAGCGTTATGTCACTGTACTGTATATACCAATATATACAAGAATATACAAGAAAGCACTGTGAATAACAAAATTGTCAAACTGTCAGGATAACTTCACGCCAGTCAACTTGCTCATTTAAGTAATTTTAAAAAGAAAAATCAAATCATAGCTTTGTTAGCTACAACACATTCCCGTTATCAATTGACAAATAATGATGGTGACATCTAATTTATAGTTCAAGGACCATGTACAAGCAAATAAACAGGAAATTTTCTACCCACATGTCCTCCTCAATTTGCTTCTACCACGGTCCATTAAATTTTGAAAAAAGTTTAGAAGTGCATCACTTTATTTTGATGTCTTACTCGTAGCAGCCATTTCCCCCTCTAACCTAAACAAGCAAGCACACAAACCTAGACACAGCCATGACATTTGCATCCTACTTGATGTTTAAAAATACTACACACAGATAAAATTCTGTTTCAGGCAGCACGAGCAGGGGAAAAAAAAGCAGAAGCATTAAAGCACCCTGATATAAAGTCTTTTTCTTTCATTTTCAAGTCATTCATTGTCAGTACAAAACTTCAAACCTGAGTGGCAGGAACTTTGAACTTCCTCAGTACTTTAAACTAAGGAACTGATTTCTTTGCTCTTTCCAAGATCTCTCAAAATGCTGCCTGCTGGTTTTTACAACATCATGGTAGCACCTTAAGGTAACAGAGAGATTAAACACGGTAAGGTGAACTTGTAAAGTGGCAAAGGTTTCAGGAAAGGGATTTTAAATATTTAAGTATTACCACTGAAGATAATGAGACATGCTTAAAAACAACAAATCTGAAATAGGGCATGTAGGTAAGATTAAAGACTAGCAAATCATTTACTTTTCTCATGTCATATTCAAAAATCTTTTTGTATGCAACTACAAAATCTTGAAGACAGAACATCTGAGAGAAAGGAAGACTATATTTATGTGCACTATATTTTTTGTTTCATATTTTCAGACCAATTCAATATTTTTATATATTCAGGAGCACAGTCCACTTTGATCCTTTTGTTTAAAGAAACAAAATGCTAAAGAGGTATTTGACTGATAACTTTCTCCAGAAATAAGTAAATAAAAAGCTGAACACATAATAATAATGACACATTATCAGCAGAATAGAAATTTGCATTTGGGATTGATGCAGCAGAAAGCACGATTGTCTCTAAATAAGCTCAAAGCTTGTCTTCATGATATCCAGGACCCACTGGGACTCTCTATTATGATGACATGTACAACCACAAATTATAATAGTGAGACCTTATTCAATTTGAGCATTCAAGATAATAAGTAAGAGCAAGCTACACTGACAACAATATGCTGAGTTCCCAATCAAAGATTTTTTCCAAAATGACCTTCCTTAAAATAGGGGTAATATATGAAGAAAGTATATAATAATGTGACTTATATTTGAAAAAAGTGTACATGCAAATAAATATAAGGAGGAAACATTCTGCTCCCCATGTCATACCCAATTAAAATCTCCAGGTAATGACCCCATTTGCATAGTAAGCTGTACCCACAAGTGGGAATTTTAATGGGGGCACCACCTGAGTACATTAATTGAGTGTGACATTACTCCAACTAGTTTTGTGCTTACCCCACTGAAAGATCTATTCATATTATTTTTTATGTCATGCTGCAAGTCAGATTTCAAGAAGATACCAACAGTCCTTCAAACTTTGATGTGAATGAGAAGAAAGGATATTATTACATTATGCATCACATGCAAAGTATAGGCCCTTAAATTGGTAGTACCTAATGAACCTCTAGAATGCATAGTTGCTCAGCTCTTATGCATGTTACATCTGAATGTTAATTTGCAGAGAATGAATAAAAAAAGCTGGTTTTGCTCCCATTTTCAAACTGGCACTGTAAAACTGTTTGGTCTAAATCAATGCCAAAACTGAATTAGTTCCACTTGATATTTGCTCTGCTGGAATTTTTTTTTTTGTTCTGTGTTTCGTTAACCAACAGTTATTTTCCAATATGATCTGTGCATAACCACTCTGTGAATCATTCAATCACATCTGGTTCAGTAATGTAAATTGTTATTAAGCCATTCAGGGCTGGGGAATCAATAACCATGTGCATATACAGTATACAGTATTTAAGTAAACAGTAACAAAAAGCTTTGAAGCAAATGCACAAAAGGAAAAAACACAGTATTAAAACAAATTTCCTTATTAAATAATAAAGACGAGAATTCAAAAGCTATAATGTGTATATTTCTATAGCTAAGGGCACCAGACGTTCATTTTGTGGACCTGAGTAACATCCGACTGAGAAGTGAAAAAAATGCTCCTCTAATGACTTATTTAATATTGTAAGAGAAATGACCTCAGGTCCAAGCAGCACTAAATTTCTTGAGACTGAAAACAGAAACAATGGAATTTTCTTAATCAGGAAATTACAAGCACTTGTGCTGAAATGAACTGAGGGAAATTGATTAAAAGGATAAAGGTGGGTGACTTTGCAAAAGGTCACAGCACACTTACCTGGAGATGTTTTTTCCCCCCCTTGCGATTAAAAAAGAGTGATAGCCATTGGGAATATTTTCAAATGCCATTAGTGAAATAAGATGGTAATTTCTGAGCAGAATTTATCAAGGCAGAAAATATAAAAGGAATGGAAATGTCTTGCTGGGACTTGCAGGGGGTATGCCAAATAGGACAGTGTTGGGGTTAATTGAAAGGTTAATAGGGGGTTGTTCTTGCCAAAGGTCAGAATACAGCATTACCCAGCAGGGGAGCTGTTTTGGTTCTTGAGAACAGGTAGCATATGTCCTCCTGAGTGATCACGGGTGTCTCTGTGTAGCACTGTCTACGTGAAAGCATTTTAAACGGATCTCGGAGCTAACCTTGGATACACAGGGATCCCTCTCTTTTTTGTATTGCGTTAGAAATTCACACACCTTTACAGTATGTAAAGACAGCCTTGATGACCAATGCTGTACTTACTGCCTTACAAGTTCCTACTTTACAGGAAGCCGTAGCGCAATTAGAGGCTGGCTCTCCAAATCAAGAGTTTCAGTTTTGCACGCACTTAGCTATGATGAGTCACCACCACAAAAGGAATCAGCTCCGATTTTCAAAGACAAGGGCATAACAGGAAGTCAAGCACAAAAGAATGTCTGCATTTAAGCGGCAGTAATAACTGAATGCAAGTTCGACATAAAGACACTGAAGATAGATAAATAAAATGCAAAACGCTGAATATAAGTCTTTATGCATTTTATTTTCAACAGTATTCAGTTTTACAGTTTACACCTGAAAGTTATACACACAGTAAAGTTTGGCATATGCTGGGGGGGGTGGAGTGAGACAAACAAAATAGGAAAAGAAAACGCTGAAGTCTAATAGGGTATAAAACTAAAACTGTACTTTTACAGAAGATAAATAATATGCTATCAATGGAAATAGTACTTTCACATTATCTACATTTAAGTTTGAGAGTTTCTACTATAAATGGTACTTAAATGTTAATTCTACCAGTAGAAAAATAAGACTATATAATGGCTACAAATGACAGAATAGATTAAGTAGAAAATACTTTTAGCATCTATACAGTATGCATTACTAAACATTCTCTGCTTCAGAGACAAATACTTGGAATGTGCTAATATATTATGTAGGAAAACAAAAGAAACTGACAACAGAAGACAATGTAAAGCAGTCATTAAAAATATCAAGCACCATGTTAAATGTCCTCTTAAGATTTTCCTAAAATTTGGTGACATTTTCTGAGTGAGATCACAGAAGTACATTTTTTTGGTCCTTTATATAGTCTTTTCATCAAATACAATAATGGACATGCCTAACAAGGTGGTAATGAAGGTAGGATGTACAGTAATACCATAGTGCTTTAATGATCACTTTTCAGTCCCTAACCCTAAACAGCAGTCAAAGGGGAAAAGTTTAAATCAATATGACCTGAAATAATTATATTTATAAGGAAATAAATCCAAACAACAAAAAAGTGATATTCAGTGAAAAAGTGAAATCCTCTGAATAGAAAGACCAAGTTCCTCTAGTATTTAACTAGAAGTTCTAATAATAGGGCTGCATGTTAGCTGCACTGACAAATGCTGCTGAGTTTACAGAAAACTCCCCAACAGCAAACAAAAACGCAGCGTGGGACAAAAGTGTAAAAAAAACCTCACTTCACTCTGTATAGCAAAGAGTATACAGTACATCATACATCCACAACTTTGTGTAATCCACAAACAGTGATTCAAATCCAATATCAATCCCAGGAAACCAGTATCCCTGCTTTTTGTAAATAGTTGAGCATGATTATTCACATATTTAACACGCGTGAAATGCTCCTAACTGTAAACTACTTAAGAAACCTTTAGAAAAGTTTCATGAACACACCAGACTTAGCATTTTTTCAAACATCCAAGGTTCTGTATGTGTATGTTTATAAAGATAAACAATTGATCAAATTTAAATTGCGTTGAGATGCTGTTACTTAGACAATGTTTGTGGCAACTAAAAAGAAAATGATTAAGATTGTACTATATCAATTACCATCCCTTACACATAAGGGTGAATATTTACGTTTATAGAATTTACACACTCAAAAACATGTTAAAGTTTTAGAAGAAGCATGGAAGAACACACAAAAATTCTAAGAATTTTTTAATAAATTTACTGTATTTTCTATTTTTCTTAGTTTTACAGTTTTCATTCATAAAAAATAATATAAAAACATAAGATAACCTGTTTACCAAACTACAGTAGACAATGTTAAAATAAATCTTCTAAAAACAGTATATTGTACATTTATGATTGTTTTTTTTAAGCCTGGGAATTTAACAACAATAATGTTAGAAATAAGACCCAGGAAACTCAGTGGGTTCTAAAGCACTCAAGACATTAACTGATAGAGTAACACAAAGCCTCTGTGCCACCTGAACATCTTTTGGTCATTTCATTGGAAAACCTTACTGGTATTTAGATGGTCTTTGCAACGAAATACAAAAATCCTGCTCAATCTGTCTATTTTTGTAAAAAAAAAATTACAATACTCTCCAGACCCTTCCATAAAAGAGCCCACCCAAAGAATAATGTGAAAGTGACAATAGAACTACAAAAGATCTTCTTGAGCACATCAGAATAAACCTCAGAGACATGATAGCTGTCCTAAGTTAAAATTACAGTTGACTACAGCTTGAAACATGACTTTTTTTTCTTAAATTTAACCTCAATTCTGCATAGTAGGTAATACTACTCTACAACAATTTTAAAGTACGCTCGTGTCGATTTTACGTTGTTGCGTAATTCCACGTACACAAACGGCTTTTGCGTGCACTCCAGTACAAAGGCCTTTCTGAAATCTGCGTCCATGTCATGAAGTAAGGAAAAGGATGCATGAAGCTTCAGCAGTTAAACTCTCACTGTGTACATCTCTCTGTAACGCTGGTCACCCCAGTTGTCCACCTGCTTTATATAGAACTGAGTGTGTCGATTGCGGCTTATGTGGGGAAGCAGATTCCACAGCACTCCATGCAGATCTCCAGGCAGTCTGACGACTCGCAGCAGGCATCCATGATGCCGCAGTCCATGTCACAGGGGCAGTTACAGTCGTCCCCCAGGTCATCCCCACAGCAGCAGCAGCAGGCCTCCGAGGTGCAGGTACCACACGACGCCTGGGCCACCACAATGTTACAGAGGGCCAGGAACTCGCAGAAGAGGCAGGCCAGGATGCAGTGAACGCAGCAGTCTTTCACAGGGTCCAGGGGTGGGGAGCAAACAGTTGGCCATTTGTTTTAAACAGGGCAGGGGGAAAACAATATGGAAGAAGACAGCATTAATGACAACTGAAAAACGGGTCCAATGAACTTATTTCCTTGTCTTAAAATAAAGAAATATCACAAAGCAGTGTTAGGTCTTTCACTCATCAAATATTTCTCGAATTACTTCGATGCAGGCCATGTGACATT
Organism: Atractosteus spatula; assembly: GCF_055471065.1. Classification (NCBI taxonomy): domain Eukaryota; kingdom Metazoa; phylum Chordata; class Actinopteri; order Semionotiformes; family Lepisosteidae; genus Atractosteus; species Atractosteus spatula. Next base: position 38,493,589 of record NC_142713.1, on the reverse strand, counting down.
TAAAACTATTGTTTTTTTTAAATGTTAGGAATGCATAGAAATTGAAAATGCAGCAGTCTCTTCAATTCAGTTTGTTATGAGCACCTACAGTACAATGTACTTTACATGAAATGTGATAAAGTAACAGACAGGTTATTTTAACCCAGACACAGAACACCACTAGCTTTCGGGTAAGCAGAAGGTAGCAGGTCTCTTATCTCCCTTTTAAACTAGACTGAAACATTAAGACTTTTTTTTTACTTTCTTATATGCTAGCTTAGTGATTCAACTGACACATTCAACACAGATTTAGGACAGAAGTATGAAGAGAGCTCTGACAGGGAGACAGATGACAAATGCACAATATTTACAGAAGGAAAGGCAGAAAACTTGCATCTCCTGAAATGAATCTTAAGCTTGCAGTGAAAAAGGGACAAAAGAAGGGGAAAACCAGAAGAATCGACATCTGAAAATCATTTCAAAAGAATGAATTACACTTTTGGGACTGATTAGCAAATGTTCTAATAATGGGGACATTATCATGCAAACGCACTAGCTGATCATGTAAAGCTGATTAACAATGTCCCAAATTTCAGCAGCAAATTGCTGCACTACTGCTGATGTTTTTCTCCTTTTTGATTAACATTTAACCTCATTTTAGAAGTTTTACGTGTTTTTTTAGTATAATGACAAATTACTTTATTTCTGTTGTTAGGTAAAACTGAAGATATTTTTCATATCCCTGTTACCATATTTGCATGTGTGTAGTGTGAGCTGGATCATTTGCTTCGTTGTTTTACCCAGAAATGTTTCCTACAAAATACATGCTACCATAATAATTCTGAACATATTACTGTCTGTAATAATGTTGCCTACACAAATATTTTTAATATTTACTGTAAATGTCTATCTATATTACATACAGTATACAGGTACATATCCTTCAATCCTGCATGGACAGTTAGTGAATTTTGGGATTAAGCTAAACTCATAAAATAAATGGCTCATTAAAACGTTTACATCACTTGAAAAGAGAAGCAATCCATAAAGAGAAAGCAAAATATGGTCATTTGATAATTCTTTTATAATTCTCCTAGAAAGCAGAACACAAAATCATACTTGCACTCAGACACACAAAAAGTGGCTGTAGATACTATAACTCACACAAAACATCTACTGTATGAGGAGATTGTAGATAATTATTGATTTGTGAATAAATACAAAAAATGTGTCACATTACATAAGAAAACTGCAAACACTATGAACATCAAAGTTGAGTGCTATGCAATTTAAGAAAAAGTCAAACTTTAGAATAACTTAGAAAGCTGCAGCAACAATCAGAAAACTAAACAAAGTCATGTGGAAAACCCAAAAACTAATATAAAAAGAAGAACATTATGACAAAGTAAGAGGGAACAAATATACACCAAAGAGCAGCATAAAAATCTTAAAATTAAGAAAGTCTGTTTGGTGGGAGGCCAATATGCAACTTCTGCTGCAGCAAATTCCTCCAAAGGTGGATGTGAATGACTGACCGGGTTTTCAATACAGCAACATTCAAAATGTCAAAAACACCATCTCTAATCATCTGGAAATCATCTAGAAGTCATCTAAGAAATAACTTCCCTAGTAATCAATGTAAAACTACTAAGCAATTAGAAAAATATCTAGATAATACAAAATAGTTATGGCAACTCTACAACTGATCTGTTTAAAGGTAGCACTAAATTTGACAGTCTATGACAGATGATGATGACAATCCTCATCATTATCCTTCATTTAATCACGTCACTTACAGGGACGACCAGGCCATGAGGCTTCCAATATCGTTGAACAGAAAACAAAGCTGTGAAAGACCCAATAAACAATGTGTACATAATCCAAGGGCAGGACATTAGAGGATGTGGCAGTTTTAACATGTTCAAGTATCGGGCAGAAAAGATTAAATCAAACATCTGATAACGCACTCGGATATGAAGGAAAATTATTTCAGCTAACTCTGCGGAAACCGACATAACTTGTGTCCAAGGTCAGGTAGTTGATCTTAAAAGGTACTTTTATCAATTTAAACACCTTAAAGTATAAGATGGCACTGAGAACAGGATGTGACAGGACGTGTTTTTCGTATTGAGGATCTGTAATTTAATTTGAACTAGTGAAGAATATGTCTGGTATGAAGAGAGGGTCAATCAAACAAAAAGTTAAAAAAATGCAATGATGAGTGCATTAGGGGGTATGTATAGATAGCACAGAAAAGAGTCTGTCTGAGGCAAATTACTGTTTTTCATATTTTCTATTATCTCCATTATTTGTGAGTCTTTTTGGGGGCAGTAAGTCTCTCATTTGCAAGGTCTTACCTTTAAATGTTCAAACTAAAATAGGCTTAACTGTTTCTCAATATGAGGGGATATTTTATAATTAACTGCTGATTACTTATTCTTTGGATCAGTTTCATATAAGTAGCTTGATTACCATCTTGAAGTTGCACTGAAAACCAGGTTAGTCAGTCATTCGTATTCGCCTGTGAATTTTGTAGGGTCTTAATAATAAGATGAGGCTTGAGCACGCAATCAAGCATTTGAAGGCAAGTGCTAACATTTTTCAAAGAGTACCGCGGTCCTGGTGATGTCAAGATAAAACCTTTCAACCCGAGAAGAATCAAAGCATGCAAGCTGCGAGAAAAAAAAAAGTTCAAAGAAATCAATTTGGAAAAAATTGTACATATATCACTTGGAGTTTTTTTTAGCAGTTAAAGCACTGGTCAACTTTCTGACACAAGTGCTGTGATGTATGAAAATATTTTGAAATTACATATACTTCCTTCAGCAAAACAATCTATCAGCAAGCACTGCAGATCCAGCTATCCCTTTTTATGCCACTGTCCTTATACTGTATATTACTAGTTTTCCCCCCTGAATAGTTTTGCACCAAGATACGGCTCACTGAACCCAACCCCTTTTTAAAGACAAGCAGATACTGTTAGGAGTGTTTAACTCTTGAACATCTATTATTTTCCCTGGAACACAAGCCTCCACAGTTAAATCCTTGTTTCCTTAGGAACAGAAGATTACGTTAGGCTGCTCAAGTATTGTATTGTACTTGTGACGAATGAACTCATCAGCTGTTTTAGTATGCTTAAGTAGGCTGATAAATAGGAAAGAGCTATCTGTCCTGTGAGACATACATCTCCCCAGCTGGTTTATATATGGAAGTTAGCCAATATTTCAGTAAGCTTTCATGTTGCCCTGAGAGGTCATACATGACAGAGGTTTCTGTAACTGTTGTACTGGCTAATGTGTTCACTTACAGATTATTGACCTTGGCCATTTCTCTTTTTAAACTAGCTATACTGGCAGAGTTCAGAACACTCGAAACAAATCTCCAGGCACTCAGCCGTCTCGCAGCAAGAATCAAAGAGGGCAAAATCACAATCGATGTGGCAGTTGAGGTCCTCAGCAGGGGTTTCCTTTAGGCCCACACAGCAACAGGAGCAGCAGGCACAGCAGGCGCTGCAGGCTGCATGTAGGCAGGAGGAGCCGGCCTCCAGGAGGCCAAGGGCGAGCTCGGTACACTGCCAGAAGAGACAGGGCCAAACCAAAGAAACACAGTGCTCTGACACAGACAAGAGACAAGAAGAGGGCCACACTGGTCAACACGGATGGGCACAACAGAGGCAACACAAAACACATGGACAAGAGGACTGCGTTGATCAACAGGCATGGGTGCAGCTGACGTAGCACAGATCAATCAGAAACACCAACACAAAAACAGAAAAACAACCGGACAAGAAGAGGTGAAGCTGCAGAGGTGAAGTTCTTTTTATTATTGCTGAAAAATGCTGCTATTTCAAATTCTGTGTATTTCTTGCTGTGATGTAATCGGTTACTGGTATGAGAAAGAAAGTGTTTACTTTAAGGCTTCCTCTAGTGAAATAAGGTTTTGAGCTTTATGAATTAGTGAAGCGCAAAACAACTGTTGCCTTAAAGCTGTTAGAGATAGCTAAACAAAAGACAAAAAGACAGATGTGCATAATTAATTTTACATAAGATTAGTGCAACAAGTCGCATTCACCATGATTCATATCATTTACAGTATGAAAGACTTTAAGATTCTTTTTGAGCACTATCTAATTATTTGAGGTTAAAAGTATAAAGGCAATTAAGTGAGATTCAATTTGTACAGTAGTTTTCTTGTAAGCTGCATCACACTTGTATAAGATTACTGATATGCAGGACTCACACTCAGTTGGACTTTTAATTTTTTTCTTCATTTATTTTCCCTTCCTTTCTAGCTAGGATTAGGATTTAATAGAAATGTTGAAATTATTACATCTTCATCCATTTCCGTGTTCTATCAAGAAAAACAAGGATAGCAACAGCCCTTGAGCACAAAACCTACGTCTGGGCATGTCATTCAGGTTATTGTATTAGGCTGTTCAGATAAATACAGATCACTGAAATCAATGTTGTTAGCACAAATGCTTTGTAGGACAATGGAAGGATCTACTTCATCTTGACTAATTTGAGCAACACGTCTGTAACAGGAAATTGTTTTAAATAAGGTTTTAAAGAACACTGAAATGTAATCGTTTTCAGCCAGACGAAGGTTAATTGTTCTACCCTACTCCATTGAAAAAACTGCATTTTAGTGACACCATTCATAGTATTTGGATTGTTAAAAGGAAACACAAGGTGAGGAAAGTTAAAAATCCTGTTAATGTACCTTAGGCCACTGGACACCCTTTGACATTTTGAATACTGAATATTTTGAGAGAAAAGAATGATTTTGAACATTCCTAGACATGTTTTTATTTTATGTTTAATTTCTATTTAATGTAAATCTATAATTATTTTAACTCAACACAGTGTACAGTCAATTTCATTTGTTGTTTTATCATTCCAAAAATATTAACTCTTTTACTTGAAATGTTATCCTCCTTATTTAATCGTATTTAAAGCTTGATGATTGGGGACACCACGAAGAAGCCAGATTTCAGACAAATCAGCACCTGTGAAATTGTTTCAGGACCCTAAGTTTGAACTGCTGACAGGGGCAGGGACACATCTACAGGAAGTTCAAACTAACATCAAAACAACACTCCAGGTAACTGGGCACTAAGAGAACTCAGTACTCTTCTAAAACCCAGAGAAATGTCACCACTTTCCCAAATATATTCGATTTCACACACATTTTTTTCTCATATTTGAAGGAAAGGACAATAAATTGAGAATGAAAACAGCCCTTTAGTTCCAAAGCCCTTCAGCAAAATGTGAAAACAGATGGCTATAAATAACTGTGATATAACAGACTTACAGGGATTAATAATATGCCATTATGCCTTATTCATCTAGCTCCAACAATCAAAAATCTTTCAGTACGATTTAACAAGATCTACAAGACTAGATGCACAAAAACTCAATGCAAGACTGTTATTTCAATTTACTTTCCATCTCTGCAAGAAACCTGTGTTCAATCTTTAGTGGACCATGTACTTTGCTTTTTTCTTCCATTCTACTCTTTGTTGTTGCTCTGCAGACAACCATGACCAGTTTCCTGCCTTACCCCCATTCTTTTTTTAGAACCACTGGTTCATTTTCCCACTATTTGGAACAGTCAGCTATGTTTTTCACATCTTGACAGCAGCTGCGACTCCCTGTGACTGCGCACAGGAGAGAGTGAGGAAATGAATCCTCTGACCCGCCCACCTTTCAGCCACTCGTCTTTTTGAACACGAGACTGGCAACACAAGCCCTTGCCAGAGGACTGGGGTCAATCGAAAGAGAGGCACATCCCTCCCGACGGCAGTTGGCAGCTGCCAGGAGGCTGCCTGGGTCTCTCCCTGCCAGTGAGAATCACGGCCACAGTGATATGACCCTGGTTCGAACCTGTGATCACATAGACCCTGCACTTGAGTGAGCGTCTTTACTGGTTGAGCATGTTGATAACCCCACCTTCCTTACAATCCACTAGTGTTTAGCAGGCTTAAAACATTGTAGGTCCATTTGGAAGCTTATCTAGGGCATACAATGTGTCCAACAGCTGTAACATGGGAGGCCCATGGGAAAAGAGAAGGCCTAACATGTTTTCCCTTTAATTATTTCTCAATTCTTGAGCAATGAGCCATTTACTGGAAATACTGGAAATCCATATACTATATGTACAGTATACAGTATGTACTGTAAGAAATACATAGTGTATGTAGAGTATTAGGAACAAGTAATAGGTTTATTCCATGCTGAAAAAAAGAAGAAAGAAAACACAACGTTTCGGCCGTGGAGCCTTCTACACGTTGCACCACAAATCTACAGTAAAAACAAATAGTAAACAGTATTAGAAAATAAATGCGTTACATTACGCCTGAAAAAGTCAGAAGGGTAACTGGAGCAGGTGGAAATCCTAAACATTACATCTGGTTTTTATTTGAAAGTAAAATGTCCCTAATAATGGTTCCATTGATTTTTATCCAACCCATTACTCTGTATTCAAAACTTATTACAGTTCTATCCAAGAACCTTGTTTAATGTTTTACAGTGGAAAAATCAGACAATCCCATTGTAACAAACATACCCATACGCACTAGAGGAAGCAACAAATCATGTAGCCTAAGTTAAAGACAAGACTGCTCAGTGTTCTGCACTCTAATTTGTGAATTACTGATATCTTTGTATTCCTGAACAGATGAATTCTATTTATAGACATAAAGCTTGTTCCTTTTATTGAGCAACCATTTTGTACTTAAAAGGTATATAGATCTTATTAGCTTAATGACCATTAAGTAGAAAATTAACAGATTTGGAATGTCAAATTGTCACGTTCTAATGTAAAAATTAATTTTTGTTCTAAACTTCGATCTTTTTTAACTGAAAACCACAGGTGTTGAGTTGCATTTTCATATGCAGAGCATAAAAAATCAAATTTTCTATGATGCAAAAATGTCAAAGAATTCAAGAATATTTCAAATTAGAAAGACAGGAATACGAGCAATCTTTTAGCCACAAATAGCAGTTCTCCTGGCATTCATTAGCACAAGCCGTTTTTTCATTCTTTATTTGTTAATAGGTTCCATGCAAATAGTGTTTCAATGTTAATTTTAAAAGCTTTTTACCTTGTGATGTATAGTACTTCTATAATCACGAGGATTCTTGACTTTGAACAAAATGCAAGAGCACAATTTTGAAAATATAGGCCAATCTTTTCCCTTACATTACAGTAACCAATGTTAATTAGATTTATTTTACAATATGCAATAGGACCAACAACTCTTGTGTACTCACTGTAGCCATGAAATTAAAACAATGAAAAAGAATAAGCAAAACAATAAAAGAGAAACAATAAAATAGGCTGAACCTTAAATATAGGTGACATGTTTCCAACTATTTCATAAAATGAACATAATGAGAAATTCATTTTAAATGATCAGCCCCTATTAAAAAAAAATGAACGGCATATGCAGCAGTAGTATGAGAATGCTACAGGCACCCTCCACTCTAACCTCATTATAAGGTCACACCTTGGTGACTAACAACAATAATCCCCTTCATTATAACACAGATCTCATTATAACATGCAAAATGCTGTGCTCCCAAGGACAGTTCTAAAAAGAGAGGTAAAGTGAATTAATAATGAAAGAAGCGTTTGCTTTTGTACTGAGGTTTCATCATAATCATTAATATTAAAAAAAAAAACTTTTGAAAGTGTTTTGTGTTTGACTTTCAAAAAGAACTGTTTTCTTTATTTGGGTGTCATTACAGCCTTTTAGACATCTGAAAAATTCTACAGTGCACTGTTATTGGATCATGTATTAATTGGAAAACTGGTATTCGACGATATTTTCATTACCTCATACTACAACGATGACACACTTTTTCTAAAACGAAAAGGGGGAAAGGGCCAAGGTGATGATCAGAAAGTAAAACCTCAGAAGCCGAATTAGACTTGAGAAGCCCCAGTGTCTTGATATGGCCACCGGACTGCTCGGCCACCCCCTTACCTTCAGGTGATGATCCTGGCTTCTGAGAGTTCGCCGAGCTGGCTGCGCTCTTCTTGCTGCCATCGCTGCTCACGGACAAGCTCGACTGCAGCTTCCTGTGCATTTTCTGAGACACGGGAGAGGGGAGTTTTCTGTGCTCGGGCCTGGCGGGCGTGACCCCATTGTGAACCCCACTTCCGTTGCTCAGGCCTGCGTGGCCCTTTAGGGGCCTGCCCACTTCTCCCTCGCTTCTCTCCAGGGCTGAAACACTCGGTTGAGGCTGGGCTGACAAAACAAAACGGTTTATTTTTGAGCCGTGTATTTTCCACTAGCCAAACAAACCCCTTAAAACAATGCCATCGTTATTGACTGCAATCTAACGCCTTTTTCTACTACCATAGATTCCTAGCCAAACCTTAACTAACACTGAGTTTTACACTTTTGAACAGTTTTTTTGTTGCTTTTTAAAGTTTTAACACAGAAAATATGATTTTATACATGCACATATTTTCAGGTATCTAAGGGGCTTTACAACTGTAGTGAGCATCAAAACATGTATGTTTTTAGAAAGATATCATGTCAGGAGTTTGGATATTAAGTGATTTTGGAGTGCTTTTCATGAACTGTCCACTGCACAGTCACTCACTTACTATACTTTGTCACCTATACTATACTATACTATGTCAATACTATATCACCTCACTAATGAGGGAGCTGACTGGGCACAGGTGGTGAGGGGATTTAACCTGTTGAATATCAAGTCTTGTAAGGACGGAAGAAATCTCATCCTGTTGTTTTTTGAAAGAAGCCAGGTGAAAATCAAGAAAAACATAGAACGGATCCAATATTACACACTTATTAAAAGAACAAATGTTAGAGACTGGACTGAACCTCAGCAGCAGATGGACAAAATTTAAAAAAAAATTCAAAACATAGCCCAGCTAAGAAAATACAAAACGTTATGAAAAAAGGTTTCTAACCAATTGAGCTTTCAATCCTAATGCAGTTCTTGGGTATTTTGAGTTTTCTCACATTATATAAATTGTATTACTTATACAATATAAGTCTTTCTGCAGTTTGAATCTTAATATCATGTTGTATTGCCTTTATTATTTTGCAAATTTATATAAAGAGTTTTTTTTTAACATGAGCAGTCACAATATTGAGAACTGTCATAAGTGTTTAGTTCTGTAAGAGGACACACAAAGAAAGCTGTATAATACTCCAGCAAAGCTTCTTTACAGTAAGCAATCACTCAACATTCTCTGTTCCGCTCTTTAACCATTACAGAAAAAGGAAACCAGGCTGTTCATCTCCTGCATCCAACAATGTTCAGGTGAGTTAAAGGGCCTCAACTCTCTGTGTAATGATGCTTTCCTTTCATGATGCCTTATGTCCCCTATTCTACAGTCTTTACATATGTGACAGCTCTGAAACGTCAGCCATGGACCATCTGATAAAATGAAACAGTGGCATTTTCAGAAGTGTAACTTGTGCACATTCAGCTCTTCTGGGAACTCCACGTTATGTTCCATCTGCATTATAAAAGGAACAGTGGAAGGTATAAGTTATGAGTTGTTCTGAATTATTCATTTTTTTGTCTGTATATTCAAGATTCTTTCTTTTTTTTTTACAAACTCTGCATTTTACAGCGCATAATAACACACAATAATAAGCACCTACAAACTTTCTGACAGATCATGTCTTGTGAAAGTATCGTTTTATAAGATACCTGAACTTTTCAAATTAGACAGATACATCGTGCTACATGTTGTGCATACATACCAACAAATGCAATTATTGTTAACAAGAAAGGAAAACCTAGCCCACGCTTTTTAATAACACATCACCCAAGAGGCATCTGATAAGAAAGTAAAACAACGCAATAAAAATAAACGCCGAAGACCTCTCAATCTGTAGAAAGATGCATTTATTTATAAACAAATGTGGATTGTTTTCAGTGAAACCTTTAAAGTAAATATAAAACAAATAAATTCACTACTTGAATAATCTGCTACCTTTCTTTTACAAGTACTACTATATTTAAAGCTGGCTGGTTTCACCATGCTCCCACAAGCCTTTGTATAAAGAACTACCCCCATTCTCAGATTTAAATGCAATTCCACTGCACTTTCAAATGTGCGTCACACTCAGCAGATCTTCCAAGCACAGTATAAGTAACAGAAAATTGGACATTTCTGTAAAATACAGAAGACAAAAAGCTCAATGGACAGGTACTGAACAAAAAACCTACAAACATCAGATTTAGTGAGGGACAATAAACTGAAAGCAACATCTCCTACACAAGTGTGGCTCATGTGTTAAGCAGATGATATCGGAGCATGCTTTGGGTCATGTCTAAAAATGCTGGACAGGCCTGGTTGTCTATAATTATAACACACCATCTGTATCAAGGGCAACAGATTGTGGAAACGCATACTCTAGGATCATGACATCCCTGCATTAATTCAAAGTGCAAGGCCAAAACAGGCCAGTAACTGCAGATCAATTGACTGAAAAATTCAACCTGGGGTGTGATCAGACAGTTTCACCAAAAAAGGTTCCTGAAGAAAACAAGAACAGGATACCATAGTCAGGTTGGAGAGTACAAACTGCTCATCACACCTTGCAATGCACATTTGTTCAGTAGCACAAAGAGCATACTGTAGGTTTAGGACTACAGAGAAGTAGAGAAATGTAATATGGTCAGGTGGATAATCCTTCATCCTGTTCTTGACAGACAGACAAGTGTATGTGTGATGCAAGACTAAAAATCTTTACAGCCCTGAGTGCTCAATTCCAGCAGTGAAGGGTTTTGGTGATTCTGCAATGTAGGACGCATTTTTCCCCACAGGGGAAAGTGGGTGCACTTAATCCCTTAGAAGGCAAAATCAATGCTAATAAGTACTTATTTAGTGATCAATTTCACGCCTTTTACAGCATTTCTGTCTTCCAGAATGACAATACCCCCAACCACAGAGTACATGTGTTTGCCCAATGGTTTGATGATCACGACACTGATGTAATCCCAATTTCATGGCCTTCTCTGTCATTAGACCTCAACCCAATTGAACTTCTATGAGATGTTCTAGTACAGTGGTTATCAAAGTTCTATGGTCTGCGGACCACTTACACCAAGTCACAGATGCGGTGGACCATCTATACCTATGTCCACTTCTTACCCTGTAAAAATCATCAACTATTAATGTACTAAAAATAACTAATACTGAATTAAATTTTATGAAATGTACAAATATTTTTACGAACAAAGCTGCATATTTTGCAAATGTTTTTATTACTTAAAAAGTTAATGTGAAGAATCTGGATCCAAGCTGGACAACTTTAGTCTCATGGCCTGCTCCACATCTCTTTTTTGTTTTCAGTCCAACAAGTGTTGAAAATCCAAGCTCACAAGCCTGGGTTGTTGGGAACGGTAATAGCTTCAGAGCTACTATATGTCACTAAGTCCAGCATACTTGGATTGTACATGGAGCAGAAAACCGATCATTTGTATCTTAAATTAAAGTGATTTTAAGGTTTAAAACTGACTTTTTACCATAATTAAGCCCCAATTGGTTGTTTCACAAGGTAAAGCAGGAGAAAACGTAAGCAGACAACTGTGTATTACAAAGAAAAAAAAACATAATGGCAACGTCGTTGGAGCAGATTAGGACACGACTCCAGAACAGCAAGATAAAAATAAAGGAGACTGGGACAAAAGAGCCAGGTGGGAGAAGTTTGGCGAGCTAATCAGCACGACAGAACAAAAAAGCATGGGTTACGTTATCTGCATCAACTGTGAAAAAGTTTTTCAAAATTGACAGTCACAAGACTTCTTTAGTCTGTTTAAAACAAGGAATCTGGATATGCTGTTTCAATAAATGTTGATCAAATGAATGTTCGAATATTGTTCGGTGTAATTTCTAATAGAACGGGTTCGGACCGGCATCGGGTCAGTACTTATCATTTTAAATCGGGTCGGGTGGGTGCGGGTAAAAAAAAAGCCGACCCGTGCATCACTAACGACAATACACGGCTGCACGGCGGCAAGGACATTGCCGCCAGACTGACTGTCTCGTTTTCAATTTGTGACATCATTTCATTCGTGGTGCATAAAACTAAAACGCTGAAGCGATAGGCGCTGATGGGGAAAATTGAAGAGGAGAGGTGGTCCCCCATAACTCAAGCTTCATCAAAACACAAAGGCAACAGAAGGGTACAGCCAAGGAGAATTAATGGAAACTTTGCCCTTTTGGCAGACCCTCAAGCCAGCCAAGCCTACGACTAGGCTAATGCTCGCCCCATTACTGACATTACTGACCATTACAGTCCCCTTAACGGCTGGTGAAACCCCAATACCTAGAACCAACACACAAGTCCATTCTTCTACTATTTACAGCTTGCAGTTCTTAACAGTGCTCCTAGGGGGAGCCCCTTAGTAGCGGACACTACAATATTCTTTCCTCTGATTTGAACAGCGTAGACCTCCTTTAAGAAAGATGATTATGTCAGCCTGCGGACCACCTGGCACACGATCGCGGACCACACTTTGAGAACCACTGTTCTAGTAAAACACCAGAAACTGAGTTTTCCACCTCCATCAACCAGGTATGAGTTGACTGACTTTCTCATGGAAGCATAGACTCTATGCTAAAGCACAACAGGTCATACTGGCTACATGTGGTGGCCCTACCCCTATTATGTGACTTTATATTGGTGTTTCAATTTTTTTTCCACTACCTATATTAGCAGAGCAACAAAGAGTCTAATGGATTGCACTGCAGAACTGCCGATTTTTCCTACATACACTGAATTTGAGCTTTAGGGATCTATTTTTGCTCTAGTTGGGCTCCTACAGTGCACCGAGATGACAAAGACACTTGTCTATAAAAGCAATTACCCAAAACGCATTTTGTTATAAAACAGTTTATTTTTATACCGAGGTCACAGAATCCACTATAAAAGACAAGCTAAAATAGGCTGGCAGAATGATTACCTTTCCTGTTCTGGTAAGTCAAGCTTTCAATTTTAAAAAAATATAAATAGTTATTATAAAACCACCACATAAATCCCAGAAAACACAAGCAGTATTTCAGATTTCCAATCCATATGACAGTCTCAAACATTGGTTTAAGTACAAGACAAGCTAACAAATGCAAAGAACAGATTACTTTGTACTTGCTTTAACTCTTCTATGCCAACACTTTGAACAGTGAAAACTGTGTTTAAGGATGACAGTTTCCAGTTTCCAACACAAGCTGCTTTTTGTAGGTACCATTATGATGCCAGATTTAAATATTTACGGTCTAGGACATTTTAATTTAGGAATGAAAAAAGTACAAGAAACGCAGGAGGAGAAACTGCAGTGTTAAAGTGTAAGAATTCTACAGTAAAATATGTCAAAGATATATCAAAGTTAACGTTCTTAAAGGATACTTGAATCAAATCACAAACAAGGTGCTTCTACATATAATGTTTCTAGTTTATATCCAGTCACCTACTGTATTTGTAGGTTTCAAGAAGCTGCCATTTTTGGATCATCACATATGGGACCATTTTCTTGTAGCTAGTTTGTGAAAATTGTTTTTTCGGGGTTGTTTTCCTGGGTGTTTCAGGGGATAGAAAAGTGCCCTATAGAACACCTTCACCACTAGCTGCAAATAACACATTCCATCAGTGCAACCATTCTAAAATAAAGATGTGCACTGCTAGGATAACTTCAGACTACCCAAGACTATTATGTAATTTCATTGCTAACTCAATTAAGGCACTACAGTATATGCAGCTTGTGAGTGTAATTTTTAAATACTAAAGAATCTTTTTTATGGTTGTCAATCAATCATAAATATATATATATATTTCTAAAATCTAGAAATTCATTTTCTTTAGAGTAGCATTACTCTACAAATGAAAGAAATGATTTAATGTATTTAAAAGCATCAACACATTTCACAAAAATAAAACACGACACCTGAATAGCCTGAATGTTAAAGGAATTATAAATCATGAAAATTTAAAGACTGTGGTTTACCACAGTGGCTTGTAGCAGCTCCAGTAGTATATCCACATGCACATCAAGATGAAATACTATGCATAAGGAGAGTGGCTTCGATGAACTGCGTTTTTAACAGTTTTTCTTTGAATATATCAGAAATACATTTTTATACATTAAAAGCGTTCAATTATTTCTGAATAAGAAAAAACATTTTCTTCAGATAAATGAGCAAATACAATATGTACTGGGGTTAGGGTGTGAGTGTTGGATGACTGAAAAGATCTTTGTAAGTGGCATCCCAATTTGGTTCCTAGCATGGTATTTTGACAGGCTCAAATATCTTGGGAACGTTTTCAAAAGGCCAGTATTTGATGGATTCATGAAGAACACACAAGTATAATTGCCATTTGTCACAAGCTTTCACTGAATACCCCACACAGGGACAATGCAATTACATCAAGGTAACATGCATTTTCGATACTTGCCATACAGTATGTATATATCAGTATATTTAGTTGGAGCACAACAAGCTATGAATGAATAAAATAGTAAAACACAGATTTACAGTTCTATGAAATATTTCCCCACTACCATAGACCACCTCAAGATAACATCTAAAATTACATTATGAGAACAAAAAAACATGTTAGATATCCCAAGCAAAATGAACCATATATCAGATGTAAAATGTGATATCTATTCAAATTCCTAAAAGCAAGTTTAATTTTACATGCATCAAAATATGAAAAAAACAATATTTAATTTTCTCTTTGGAACTTTAAAGATTAATTTGAGTTTCTGAATGAGCTTCCTTTTTGCCAAAACCCCACATTTACCTCACCAGCTATAACCAGAAACAGAAAGGGGAACTGGTGCTGAATATAAGCAATTGTACATTCTTAAATGTACTTGTTTCTCCAACGTCTTCTTCCTTCTGTTTTTGTGTTTTCAATGCCGCCTTATTCAAATAATAAGTTGCATTGATATATTAAGAAAACAGCAGGCCCAAATACACTGTTAAAGTCTTTATGTTTTCTGTTAAAAAGTACTGTTGAAGTCTTAAGTACAACATCTGGTCTTTCTGGCCTTTTCTGGGCAACAGTAAACTTGTAAGATGGTTAGAAGGAAAATGCTATCAGCAATTATCTAGACATGATACAGCCTCTGCATGATTAAATCATTTTTATTTTTACGTTCGTAAAGTATTGTTTAAAATAGATTTAACAAGTAACAAGTAAAAAACGGTTTCAGTTTATTCTTAATTGTATCAAGTTATACTAAAATTTCACTAAAATGAGCTGCAATGTTTTCACAGTTGAAATGGTAAGTTGACCATGGGGTGTTGGAATGATGACTTTCCTGCTTCGTATTCCTGTGCATCAGTATTGCCCTCCAAATGTGTTGTTAATCAGGACGATAATGAGTTTTGTTATTTCATCACAGCGATTCTGTAGATTGAAGAAGATGAAGACAATGATTACTGTGCAAGATAATTGCATCCATACCTTCATATTTTCATTTGAAATGGACCGTGAAAATGAAACCAGGAAGGGGCACAAAATGTATAGAAAATGTATCATTCACATACTGTACACCACTTAAGAACTGCAGCATTACCCCAGAAGGGAAGCCCAAAATGTCCAATGTAACACTGTAAGGAAGCAGCCTATAGCTCTTGCAGTCAGATGTCTATGCTATGGTCTCACATTGTCATTTGGTGCTATAATTCAGTCAAGTTAAACAGCTCAAGGTTGGTTTCCCTTTTGAAGTTCTAGGAATAAATAACATCAAGGAGAAAATTAGCAGCACTGTATAGTTGGTTACTTCAATTATTGATGTGTGACACTGGTGTATTGTGAAAAACAGGAAAACCTAAATTAGGTTACAAGAAAATAATGAATTGTTTAGGTAAAACCTGTAGCATATCACATGCAATAAACATACCTTTGTGACAATTTTATTAATCAGTTCTGTATCTTAAAGCACAGAACTGACTTTTTTCCGTTTCCTTAAGAGCACCTTCGTCACCGGGCATACTGACATTGAAGAATAATTATTAAAGGCTGCACATGCCTGTAAGCATCTTGGAACTATACAAGCATATAATATGAAAATAAAATTATAAATATTTTACTTATATTACTTTTCTTATTCATATCATAGAATACTAAATAATTCTACAGTTCATCCTTCAGAAAAAATGAACTGTTGAACAACAAAGCAAGACATGAGGCCGCTATGAACATAGAAATATAAATATAATAAGCACAAGTAAAAATCACTTTTTTTAGCACAATTGCACAGTGGTTAGCATCACTGCCTCACTGGGGCCCTGGGTTCAATTCCGGGCCTGGGGTGCTATTAGCACGGAGTTTGTATGTCCCCCCTGCATTTGTGTGGGTTTTCACCAGGTGGTCCAGTTTCTTCCCCATGACCCTGTACTGTATGAAGCTGTCAGAAAACTGATGGATGCAAAATTGCTTTTTTACTGTCCTTTTTTTGTAGCTTTATTGTTCTCAAAGTTAAATTCTGATTCTGTCCCAAAAAGTACACAATTCCACAGGTTAATGCACATTTTAATAAAGCTCTGCAGATGTTTATTGTGTTTCCATTAAAGAGTTCAGCTTCCATTTATGACATTGTTCACAACACTTACCTAATGATCTGCTCTTGGAATCAAAGAACAAAGATTTGATTCCCACCCAACACCAGCCTTTAAAACTAACCTCAATGCAGTGTTTATATAAAGAAAACTCTGTAATTGAAAACATGGACTTTATAGATAGTCTGCAACCGAATTTAGAGAGAGTGCATTAGTGTATATGTCAGCATTTATTGAAACAAGACACAGTTATTTCTGAAATGATCACTATGGTATCGGGCTTGTTGCTCGTTTGTTTGGAACTGTGTTTTTTCAAATAAATTCCTCTTTAATCCTTCCCTGGTTTATCTGTATTGTTTCAATATAAAATTGTGAATATGCAATGACCTACAAGGAGACTATTCTTTGTCCTCTGAACACCCTAAGGTGGTGTTTCTCTCGTTAATAAACAGCAATAGGCTGATTGTACTGTAGGTTTCAATTCAAAGCAAAATCCATACCTCCCTTTATATTACAAACCATATCTTATCATCAGTGTTTATAGTTACAACAACATACTGAAATTATATAATAAACGTATAACCAGAAAGACTTCACCACATCATTTTCCTTTGCTTACATTAACTCATTTAAACCATGACCTTCAAACACCATAACAAAGAATTGTTGTTGAGCTGGGAATAAGCTTGGAGTAACATTGCTATTGGACAGAGTTGAAAATGCACTGCAGCAGCTAAGTGGTTCAACCAGATTTACTAGATTATATGTATACTGATAATACATCCTATGACAAAAGGCAGACAAAGACATCAAGACTGTAGTAAGCATTTCAATATAAAGCTTCATTAAGGAATGTTGAAAAGATATACAACACTGCTAGGACTGAATGTCCTACTGAAAATGTTAATACTACCCAGCATCCTGACGTGAATATTATTACGGCCCCGATAGATTTTTTTCCCCAGCAAAAGTGAGTTCCATCAAAACAGAACCCTTTACATTGTCGTTAATGGAAGACTTAAAAAAAGACCTTTATTTTACATTACATAGCGCAGGCCATCCGTCCAGATCGTCAGAACTCAATTGTCCTGTCTCATAAAAGCCAGCATCACAAAGAAGACATGTTACCTGGCAGAACAGCTATAACTCTATCAGCCTACCTCCAGCCTTCTGATCATAATGTATAATATTTCATTGCAAAGAAATCCAGAGTTTCACATCTTATTTTCCTCCAATTTTTCAAGTAATAAATTTGCAGTCAGTATTACTCAGTTATACATGGCATGGCATACTTTTAATTCTTTATGACAATCATTTAAATTTGTTCCTTTAAATGCAACCTTCTGCAGAGATCTGACACACGAGAGGGCTATTAATATTCCAAGCAACCCTTTCTCTTGATAACAATGACAAAGAATGTGGGGCTGCCGGGATTTACTAATTTCAAATTTGGCAATTTTGCTGCTGATTGAGTGGAAAAAATAACCCCTTTGGACTTCCCAGTTCAGGTTAATTACATTTTACAGTGAAGAAGCAAACTTGAAACGTGAAGCTTGATTTTTATGACCTCAACCTTTCAGCAGTTTTTCAAGTTGCGAGTATCATCAATTATATTCTGATTTTAAAACAGGACATTTACGTGATTAATAAATCTGCCTTTAACCCAAATTATTATAATATACAATGAGCAATTTCCTTTCAAAGAAACAGACACAGTCAAGCTATTCACACGGTTTCATTCTTAAAAATTACTAAAAAAGAGCGCAAATGTAAAATACAAATTTAGATAAATGATTCTTATTTGTTTGTTTCTCAAAATGGTTAAAATGATTAATGCATCATGCGGGATATTTCAGATCAAGATCATATAGAATTTAATATTATATTCCTCATTTACCCATTTTAGCTGCGCAAATGTCAGATATCCAAAGTGAGCTGAAGATCTGTACTTCAGGGTTAATATTTTTTATCACAAAACCCAAACCTGTTAATGTTATCCAGATATCTCATTCCCAGGTGGGGCATTTAAGAACAGCCTGAACCTTAAAGAGTGTGGCAGTTACATTTTTTACAATGAACCAAATCTTAATGCACTGATTAGAAATGCAAAAATAAACTTATAAACTTGGTTGAGAGCTGAAAAGACAATAGAATCCAAAATGTAAGTGCCACCATATTTTAATCTGAGCAAAAAATAAGTGAGCTGCAGATGAAGGATTTGTTTTCCAGTTTTCTTGTTTGTTTTAACAATGGACAAATTCCATGGAATTAACCACCACGACAGCCATGGTAATTTTCAAAATGAATTGAGCTTACATATAACAGGCCATTAATGTAAAGGATTTCTAGGTGCTCATCCCAAAAACTTTAATTAACACTTTACTGTATAAGTTTCCTCCTTTATTTCAGGTAGTTCTTATGTTTAATTCATCATATTCTGAATTTTGATTAGAGAATATATTGTGTATGGGGTGGAGGTTAACAGCCCCTTCCTTTGTTGATCCAAGCAGGATGAATGAATGCATCTGTTCACTGTCACTTCATCATGCAACCCTGTGCTTTCTGGCCACCCTCCAGTGACCAGTGATGTTCACAGAATGACCTGCCAGATAAGCAGGCGACGTGGAAGGGGCAGTGGGGAGCTATATGAACATTTCTGTAAGTGAAAGGTTTTAAACTGCTATTTAAAAATATTGATCTTTTTCGTTCGCCACGCCATTTCCATTTTTGTGGTCCCAGTACTCTAGGTAGTGTGTCGGGTGAGAACAGCTATTGTGTTCGCCTCAGAGGTGACTGCACCTCACTGTTTCAATGCCGGTTCACTGAGTCATTATTTGAAATGTTGTGTGATCCTTATATAAAAGCAGCAGAGCACAGATGCAAACTGGCATCATTTAACCTTGCCAGAAATAACTGCAGAAAAATCCTACACTATTTGCTAATCTGTAGCCCAGACTGGCCCTGCACAGATAGGCTTAGTGGTGCTGAAAACTACACACTACATCCCACTGCAATGGAACGGCACAACAAATCCCCCTTTCAACACTTAGATGAGATGAGAATTGTCACAATATATGCAGTTATTGTAATTTTGGATGTTGAAAGCACCTGCTCAGTTTCAAGAATTCCAAAACACTCTGAAAACAATTGCTACAAAGTTCTAAGACAACTGGAAGCAACTTTTTATCAACACATTTCTTTTGCATGTTAACACTGAGAAAAATTGATAAACATTAAGTTACACACATTTACCAAATAATACACACATCTCTTCCAGTTCTGTCATCACCCTTACAATCAGAACTTCAAATACATTTTAAGAATAACGGCAGAGTTGAAGAGTAACTTCAACTCTTACAGTATACACATTTTCTGCCTTGTTTCATTACGGAATGAAAACTAAAGTCTGGGGTGGCTGTGGTTCAAAAAGATTGGTTTGTATGTTCATGTTCACATCTCTTATTTGAAGCCCTGCTTGCAATCAATGTCTATTTTTTTAATTTTGCTATCAATCAATGATGCACAAATATCTTTAGTTCATCTTCTAAACAAGAGGTTTCTGCAAAAGTTTCCTATACACTGCAGTAGTACAGTTACCATTAATTAGTATTAGGAGGAACAGAGACACTGACTCTATTAATTACATTCAGTGGTACTGTACTTCAAAGTACTGGCACTGCATATTTATTGTCTAATAGAAGATACTTCTTTGCAGTTGATGCAAATACAAATAAGCAAATATGATTATAAAACATTGAAAATATTGAGATACTATGATAGAAATGTAGCATAATATTCATCATATTTAATCATTGTGACAATTATTTTTTAATTTCTAAAATTAGTAGTGGCTCAAATACCTCAGAGAATAGTAATAACATGCCCAGCAATTTTGTATATAAAATAGATCTATAACAAAACGATGAGAAAATAATTACCACAGAGGTAGAATTACAAATGCCATTTTAATCAACCCCTGTACTAGCATTTCACCCTATTTATACAGTTTATGATTCTATGGCCTACTGCTAAGTAATCACTTGAAAATTACTCCTTCTGTTCTTAATGGGCTCTTAGTTTTAACAGATGATTTCAGTGGTACCAGGGGTCTGAAGATTAAAAATAGACATTATGCTCTAGTACGACAAAAATCAGCTTCAGTTGCATGAAAGAATTGTTTGCGTTAAAATTTTAATCAGAACAAACTGAATACTCAAAACAGTCTGAAAAAAGTAATCGATTAAGTTTCTTTTCCAATAGTTTTTGATTATAATGTTCTATTATGAAAATCTTAGAAGCTTCTGATCTGAGAAAGTCTTTATGGAGCCTAAATGTTAACGTAAAAAATAAATCAAATATAATACATTTAATATAAAAATATTTTATCTACATCTAATCTAATCTTTAACTAATATCTAGTATTTTTGTGAAAATACTACATATAAAGTACATTTCCTAAAAGGCTGTCTAACATTTGCTTATTTTCACTTATCAACAGAAATACAAAAATGACAAACTTACATCCCTGATATTAAGCTGAATCCTGTTAATGAAATTACTTGCATTAAATTCATTTATGATGTCCAATAAACAGTTCACATTTACTTATAAAGCTTATCAAAAAATAAATGGATTAAGTCACTGAAACCTGCCAAACTAATTTTTCAAGCCACCACACTCAAGAGATATTGTGCAGAGGGCCTACACACTAGGTGATATACATACAGTACCAGACGCATCATTATTTGTAATATGTATTTGCTTTAGCAGACACCACTATTCAGGGTGAATTACAATGCACACAAAAGTTTACATTAAATGGCTTGTCTTGTCTTAGTATACCATAAAGGACAACCTGACGTCTTTTTTTCTGTGGTCTTAACTGACACACAGACTATATTGCATTTGAAGTATGTCAGATTATGGTGCTTTGATGAGCCCTGAATGCCCAAGCACCTTGTCATTGACACATTCTTGCTAGCAACATTCCCATGTAATGTTTCTGTTCCAATGACTTTCTATGCAGAACTGGTGAACCCAAATCCCTTTTGTGTCCATGAGCACAGCTTTCGCACACTCAAACTCACAAGTGTTGGTTTCTTACTCTTTGTGGGTCGGCACACGTCGGTTCACAAGCAGAAGAGAACAAGGGAGTGCAAAAAGGGGCCGTGACATCTTTTACAGTTGTATCACAACCTCTTACAATATCACTTTCAAAAAGGTTAATCGGTTGACGTTGAATAATGAATAATTAGGGTGAAAATGTGTGTTGCAATTCTAAAGTGGATCGATGTACATATACGAATAATTGTCGTTCTTAAATTGACGGACTGTGCCTGAACAAAATGTCAACACCATAAAGCAGAGGAAGTCCTTAGTGATGAAGCATTAAAAGCAGCACATCTCTCCGCCACTTCAGACTTAATCACCTTGAGTTGTTAAAAGTCTAACATCAATCACAATGGAATAGCCCTATTGTCCTTAATTCCCTTTGGCTTCTAGTTCTTCTCTTCACTTGTGAGGGCACATGGTCACAGCCAAGAGAAGTTCTTACATTGTTACTTAATAAAGTTGAACTTCCTCATTCTCATTTTGCATCTGTCCTACTCTAGGTCTGCTGGTATTCTGCTTCCAAGTCACCCTTTAGTCTGAATCTGGAGAGCCCAGCTGTGAGAAAATGAGGATTCCAGTAAAAACACAAAAAAATCACAAAAGACCTGGTACTCTTTTCTAACTACTATGAAAGGGTACTCAGAACACTCTTGCGCAGACTGTGGAATCATCTGTGCATATTATACTGTAGTTTCCACTTTGGTACTGAGTACAAAACCACAAAAAAATCTACAACTTAAAATTCTTAATTAAGGCTAAGAAGATCACAACTACCCATTACTAATCTACAAAAACGTTAAAACTACCCACAAAAAATGTGCAACTAACATATTGAAACCATTTTGATTCTTCACGGTTCTGCTTATCAGTCCATTAAAGCAATTCCTAAAAGGGAACTGTTGTCATTGAATAGCAACCTTATACTTTAAGACATATCTTCTTTGAAACCACACAGCT
The DNA here is from genome assembly GCF_055471065.1 of Atractosteus spatula. NCBI lineage: Eukaryota > Metazoa > Chordata > Actinopteri > Semionotiformes > Lepisosteidae > Atractosteus > Atractosteus spatula. The sequence continues at coordinate 38,470,975 of NC_142713.1, read as the reverse complement.
AAATAAACAACCTTGAGATTTGAAAATTAAACGTACAATCTCTGTTATACGAGGAGCAGGTTAATTTCTTTTGCAATGTGCAAGAAGACATTACTCGACCTTCAAAATTTCCATGGATAAAAACACCTGTGCTTCAGCATGGTCTTTGCTACACACAAGAGCACTTCACTTAAAAGTATTAACAATTCAATAAATAACATGATGGTCGAATCCCTAAACAGTTATTATATAGTACCAGGGAAGCTTATAGCAAGATCTGCATCTCTGCATTACTGGTATCTATTTGTATTTGCTTTTCACTATCAAGTGGAACATTTCGGTGCATTTCTTAAAAATAAATATAACTGAATGGATTTTAAAACATTTTTTTACTTATACAAGCTGGTCACGAATAAATGGGACAAATAAAGCCATACGAGTGTAAATCTTCTCTTATTTTCACTTTAAATCAGTATATACAGTATATATTTTTTATTTACATTTTGAAAGCGGCTTTAATTGTGTCAACCAATTTCTTTACCACTGACAAAGCTTCCTACAGTGTACATACTGTATTACCCAGGCTTTCCATTTTCTTTTTTTAATCAGTACATATTGTCTTGTTACTTCACCCTCCCCATCAACTGCCATTTGCTCATAACTCTTTTCTCCTTCCTCACTGTTATTTGCTAAAACAAATTAGTCCAAACAAAAAAAAGTCTGAAAAACGGAAGTCTATGGAATAATAGGTTTATAATGTCTTGTTTGTTTTATGTTTAAATTTAAGGAATCATTTTAGGAGTCGATTTCCTTATATTGATATAACTGTTTGTTTTAATCTATTAACAAGAGACAGAACCAAAAACAGAACAGTGTAATTACAAAAACAACAATTTACCAAGAACTAATGTAGAGATATAGAAAAAAATGATAGAGTCACCTAAAAAATGTTGACATGGGTTCTGTTAAACTTCCCCTAAAATCCTGACACACAACTTCCCATTGGCTTCCTCCCCTTCAGTGTTGTTTGTAAATGACCACAGATCACAATGTCCACAAAAATCACAACACCAGGCACAAAGCACAGTTTCATGGGCCATATCCTGTGCAGCTTCCAGAGATTTCTAGAACAACATCTTCCAAATTCTGAATGGCCTCCATGCATCTGTACCACTTCTTATCCAGAGGTTTCAAGTCAATGCAACCATTCTGCAAGTTGAGAACAGTAACAGAGGCATGTTATAATTCAGACAGGAGGTAGGACTCAATCCTTCGGAAAGTTCCAGCCCCCTAGCTCCTCCTCCAAATAGCAGTGGATTCCACTATACCAAAGGGCCAGACCCCTGATGCAGGAAAGCTCAAAGCTGCTGAGGTTCCTAGGGAGTATTATGTCACCAAATAGGCTCAGATGAGCTCTGTTACACAAAATGATAACAATACATACAGTACATTTCTGCATCAAGAATAAATCACAGTACTCGTTATCAAAAATACATAACAATTTTATAAATTTAATAAAAATTATAAAAAGGTTTCTATGTATATTTTCATCCATATAGATATACTGTACAATTATGCTGTGTATGTGTATAAACTTACATAATAAATATGTATATACTGTACATGTACCCTATTTAAGTATATCAAGAATGAAATTAAATATTTAAAAAATGGACAGGCCAACCATAATCAATTTCAAAGTGACAGGTGCTCTATGGTTCTGCCTAAAAATTCAAATGAATTACTAGGGAAGTTACAGTTTACCTTCATGTCACATTTTCTAACTGCATTTCAGGACTGTGAAAATTACTAATATAAAAACAATATCTTGGAAAGTTTATATAAAATTGCCTAATCAGGATTGAACACAATGTACAGAACCTCATAAAAATGATGGTGAAACTGACTTGGAACTTTCTTGCTTAAATACTCTTTCAGGATTTAGATATTAATTTTTTTTGGTAAAGGCAATTTGTCATGTGGTCATATTCAGTGGAAAAAAAAGGAAATGAAACAGCTGCATACTGTACATAATTTCATACTTTGAAAAAAAACACAGAAACCTTAGTATTTTACTACGCAATTTTGTATGTCAACTTCTGCTTTTATCTGTATTTTATCTCCTAAGTCTTCATGAGAAAATGTTTCTGCAGACACACCCTCCATAGGCCATAAGGCTCGCTGAATGACAAGATAAGACCCCGTGTACAGGCTTCAGCTTGGAAACTGGAAAACGTACCATCTTGACATCCCTTCTGTACATCAATACGAAACAGAAACATGAAACTCATGGGCAAGTGCAGTAGTTTTAGAGACTGACGATTATAATAATTTGAAAATCATAATGATGCATCCATCCATTTTCCTATTAATAAAGTGATTCTGTGAAACACTATTTTCAGGTTATATCTTCAATTACAAGTCAATTTGTATGTGCATTCAAATATATTAACCACACACTATAACCTTTTTTGCTTAAAAAACAGTTTAAATCAGATTACTACCTCTTTGAAAAAACTTATAGTATTTTATGGGGTGTATAATATTAGAACTTCATTCTCTTTCAGAATGGTGCACCATCATTTGTGTTATCTGTGATACTGTCACACTTTCTCAGTTAGAAACAGAAATTGATCTTCCCTAAAATCCTAAAGATGTTATTTTATTTTCAAAACTTGATGCAAAGGTATTATTTTCTCTGTAAACAGGTTTAGACTAAAGAAAAATAGAAATGTTTATTTGCTGTTCTTTGATTTTAAATTACTCTTTCTGCCAGAATCAATATCTGTAGTTCAGTAAGGCTTAGTAAATTCAATACTGGCTCGGCTGGTTTGGCAACACTGCTCGTTTAAAAATGTAATTCACAGCACGTCACTGGTAGAAAGAAGATATATAATGAGGCTCAAACTGGAAAAGTTTACAACTTAGAAACAAAGAGCTGTTGTGTGAAATACAAACAATCATCTAAAAACTATGTGGGCGGAAACAATATTTTGCCATTACTAGACACCACAAATTACTTCAGGGAACAGCACATAAGTTTCATTTAGGTACTGAAACCTGAATTTTCTTCATGTTAAATCACTCCTGCCGGTACTTTCCTTAAACTGATTTTATTTCAATAAATCAACTGGATCCTTTACAGCTATCTATAACATTCTCGATCAAGTTCATTAGGAGATGCGTCTGTAAAACAGTCTATGGAAATAAATTTCAGTATTGTAGATAGTATAATAGAAAATGAAATAGCCATAAAAACTAGCAAGAGGTCTTCATGTTATAATTTATACCACGTACAGGTGGTAGGATACATATCTGAGACTTCTATTAAGAACAAGAGAAAATTAAGACTGTGAGTGGTAACAATGCTATATTTAATAGTTACTGCTACAGTATATAAGGGAACAATCAAAAGAGTCTGAAAGTAGAACCTTTCTAACTTGGCTCACCAGTTATGAACTTGTAACTGATCACTCTCAGCTAAACAGAGTGGGAAGTTTTGAAATAAAAACCAAAATCAGCAGAAAGTTTTCAAAAGGGATGACACATTTTTAACCATATATCCCTAATATTAGTGATAGTTTTGCTCCTTCCTAAAGACTGCTCACCAGAAAGATTCCTTTTCCCAACTGCAAAAAATGCGAATACACAGCTTCATTAAGATTAGTGGCCTCCACCTGCTTCATTGTTTTTGGTGATGAAAGCCCACAGCAGCAGAAACCAGTGAATTATTAGCTTTGTATTTGATGATGTGCTCGGCACTGATATGGTTATTTTTCTGAGCAATGTTCCTTTCTTACTTTGCCAGTTATTCGTATTCTAGCAAGTAAAGGTAATTCAACACATTTTCACTTGGCATTAGAGGTGGTGGAAGCACATTATTCAGATGTGAAGACATAAGACCAGAATACAATTCAAAATGATGCCCTAATAGGCATTTCAGGGTGTGTGCTGATAGTTCGATTAAGGCAGAAAGCAGGATAACACAGGAATGGTTGAATGCTGCCCTACTGTGTTTCTGCCTTCCATTTATGAATAATGAAGTGTGTTCTTTTCCTTCATTAGAATCACTTGTCAATTGATAAATTAATAGATCAGTTTAGTGTAACAACTTTTAAATGCAGCAGTTCAGACAGGTATATTTGCATATTCATTCAACATTCATGCTCTCCAGAATGCAAAGTTCACAGAAATGACAAGGGACATTGAGCCAAAGGGGGAAACAGATACTTAAGCAAGGACATATAATAGTCTATGAAAAAAAAACATTTAATAACCAAATAATGCTCAAATTTTGTTGTCTTCCCACGAGTCCAGACATTGACTGATGGTACTGTACACAGACACAATCTGATAATATCAATACATGAGCTTTTCATAAAGTGTATGGAAGAGAAGAGAGGCCTACAAAACAAGACCAGGCAAGTCACTCTGGTACGCTTGGATTTCTTACCCTTCTTAAGTGATCTGTCTGGAATGCATATGGTGGCAGCAAAGATATTGATTTTTTAATTTTGGCAAAGTAATATATGTATATAGAACTTTAGACTGAAAACAAACTTAAAAAAAAATGCAATCATAGATTTTGTGCAGAAACAACCTATTTGAATTTTTATATCATGAGACACATCATACCATTTTTCTGTTAATATAACATGAAGCTTATACCCTTAGGAAGAAGCGAATCTGCAGCCTGAAATAATTTCAGCACCCAGTAAAGACATTTTCAAAACTTCAAAAGCTAAATTAGTGCTGAAACATATTCTGTCTGAATCGGCCATAGAGAACCTTCGTTAAAATTGTTTGAAAAAATTAAAACGTGAAAATTAACAGTTATGAATATATACAGACAAGTTCAACTGTATTGCTTATGTTTATGTAAAGCACAATTTATAGGAATTAAATTGCATTCATAATGATAGTAAATGTCATGTTTTACATGTTGGAGCAAATAGACCTTGGAGTTGGAGTGTCTGAGCACATAACACAATGTGCGGTTAAAGTCGAACACTTCCTCAGAGTGCCTAATGACATGCTAATCTGCATTTTAAAAAATCAGTTTTAATTAAAGTGAACAATTCCAACTGCATCCCTCCAGGTCTTTGGGTTCAAATGGTGAACAGTGAATTTGCTGTTGCTGCCTGTTGCTGCCTGTTGCTGCTTAGGAAATGGGACACCGCGGCAGCAGCCCCCTCTTGAATGCACTGCGTCTGGCCTTACATGAGTCGAGTGAGCAGGGGCCGACAGCTCGGAAAGAGCTGCCCAGAGAGGCCTGGGAGACCTGGAAGGCAGCCTGCTCTGAAATCTGGCACAGTGGAGCCATAGAAGAAGACACCCGACTACCATAAAAGTGAAGAGCCACAGGCCCTGTGACAAAAAAGGTTATTCTTTGTCCTTAATTGTTTTCGTTTTTTAATTGAAGTTGAGCGATTAGTTTTCCCCTTTGCTTACTAGTGTATATTTTATAAATGGACCTGGATAAGGATCTCCTTTAAGCAAATAAATGGTGATTCTCTGTAAGCAAGGCCTGTATTCACAACACATCCACCACATGACAATGGAGTGGAATATAAAGGCACGTCTTGGCTTAAAAATAAATCCTTCCACTAAGGCTCAGGATACATGTTATAATTCACCCAATTTTAAGTGCAATAAGCCATTTTTCACCATTTTAAATTCACTTGTATATACTAACCAGAGCACTGTTGGCTTCTGTAGCGCCAACATTATCACACAATCAAAACTATAGCGCGGACAATTAATTCCAACACTTTTAGGACAGTTTGTAAATGCAATTAGTTGAGTACCAATAAAACCATTCAAATAACACTTGTATAATACTTGTAATTAATAATAAGATAAGTCATACAGGTACATTGGTAATATTTTAACTCTCAATGACACCATTTACAGTCCTTCAAAAAGCTTTTACCGTTTTAGAAACAATGACTGAAATACCCAGTAGATGTTTTGTAAAAAACAAATTCACATCCACCAAAAAATCCTTTCAAGCCATGATTTGCAAGCAGAAATATACAGTATAGAATAGTTTGGCCTAAAAATCAATGCCTTTTATGTTTGATTAAATTTTTTATGATTATGATATAACATGTAGAAAATGCTATAATACACACAAAATTTTCATCAATGTTTAATCTTTTATTATAAGGAAAAGTTTGAATCATGCAGATGCTGGTTGTGATTTAGCACTAAATATTTTAATATTTGAATAAACCACTTATAAATCAGAGATGAAATCTACCAAAAATATTAATCAAAAGTTCAATAAAACTTTAATACAGGGTAAAATCTGATTTTCAAGTGCAGATGTAAATAATACCAAAGTTGAGCAAGATCAAAGTCTTTCAGTGAGACGGTGCATAATTTATATGTTCTGATCTCAAAGGACATGGATTTGGATGTCCTAGTTCTATAACATCAGTGTGTATTAGACAGAAATCCTTGCCGAAATTACAATCCATTTATACAGGATGCATCCATATTTACTGTAACTACATGAAATCAAATAATATTTGTTTTTTGTTAATGCACTCAAAGACAACTTCCTTCTTATCATATTTTACAGGCATTGCAGTGTCTGCTTAACCATTGCTAGCGAGAAGCACACAGTACTTTGACAGCTGTGATTTTAAATAGGCCACTTGATTGAGATGGATTGGCCATCACTGAATTATTGCTTAAGATATCAACACCTTTAGATCAAAAGACTTAGTCGCCACTTACTTCGAATGAGATCACCATTGGTGGAAGTACCCCAAGATACTTGGCCTTGCCCATCTGGAAGCTGGTTTCTGTGAATCAGTGCCTCTGCTGTTTTCCTTTGGTTTCCTGGTTCACAGGGACTGTCAGATGCATCTAAAATAAGATAAATCCATATGCAATTACGACATGCACATTACTGTCTAAAAAATCAGTTTTGAAACGGGACTTGTACTAGAGATAAAAAAAAGTAAGGTAGCGTTTGGAAACATTGACAATAATGGAAAGCATCAGAACAGAATTTACCTTCAAAAGATGTCATATTTCTTGTTAAACTTAAAAAAATATCAAAATGTACTATGTAGGGTAACGAATATTCTTAAGTTTAAGTTCTTATTCTGGACATTACATAGGACTTAACTAAAAATGATCAAGTGGTAATTTTAAATTATTGACTATTGAATAGAAAAGACTGAATAATAATTTCCCAATAATGGTGACACAAACTGAATGTTTTAGTTTTCCTGTACACATCACACTCCCAGTGTGGAATGTCACATTTTTTCCCAATGCTTCTTTTTCAACGTGAAGGGTTCTTAGCCTCTGCTGGCAGGGGGTTTACCTGCTTCCTTAGCCTTCTACTAGGTTTTTCCTCAACCGATGCAAGCATTTTACTTTTTGGAGAATTGTATATACATATGGATTCTTTAAACTGCTTGACTAATGTCACCTTCCTAGCCACTCTAGGTTGTTTTGGCTTTGCTTAGCATATTAATTTTCCACCACATAAGTGTGGCCATACATTAGACTTTTTTAGACTCATATTATAGACTCAGCTTTTTGTGGATTTGGCCTTTGAACCACAGAACTCTTATTATAATGCCATCTTACTAAAATGAACACTCCTTCCACTTCCCACCAACAGTAAACAGACTATGACAAAAATCCCCCTTAATGAAGCTCTGTTTCTGTTTCTGTTTGGCTTGGCCATGCTGCCGCTATTTACAGTAACACCCTAAGAAGTCATCGGTAGCCTAACTTCTACAAAAATGTGTCTCATTCTTCTCCTGCTGCACAAATGATCTGTGCCCTATGAAAACAGAAGGACAATGTCAGGGGAATATGGGGCTGAACACTTACTTATAAGTCTATAAACAACATCAGTAGGCCTATATGGATGCCTTTAAGGTGGCCACATTCTGTCTCATTGAGAATGGTCACAGTAGTCCTGCACTCCTTTTCTCCACAATCAATTAAAATGCTTCAACTAGCCAATAGGCTTGCTTTTCTTCTCTAAACAATATAAGCCTTACATGTACTGTACATGCCATGTAATTCTTTTACAAAAACTTACATAACTATAATAGCTATTTACTGACTTCACATCATGGACTCACAACAACTACACCCTCCCCTACTTTCATGGGTTTGTGTTGCTCTCATTTTACAACTGTTGATGTTGCTTATTTGATTGAGTTGGTACCTAAATGAGACCTACTACCTGTGTCCTGGGTACTATTTAAGATAAGATCACTTTATTGGCCATATACAATTTCTTGTATTAGGAATTTGTCTATTCACCCCAACTTACTCTCCATGAGACACACAGACAGGGAGAGCTTGGGGTCAGAGCGCATGGTCAGCCATTTATACGGCACCCCTGGAGTTAAGGGTTAAGGGCCTTGCTCAGGGGCCCAACTGAGTAGGATTCCTCTGCTGGCCGGAGGATACAGACAGGCAACCTTCCAGCCACAGGAGCAGATCCTTAGCCACAGAGCCACCGCACTGTCCCATTTCTACACCCCTTTCAAAGCTGGCTTCCTAGCTCTTTGCTATGAATTTGTTACTAATCCCATCAATGCATGCCTGAAAGTCTGTTTTGTGTCCTCAGGCATAAAGTGTGCTGCTATCACACCTGTGTCAAAAACAACTGGCCAGGTTCCCCAAGTACCTAACTACAATCTTATTTCCAATTTGCCATTTCTTTTTTTTTTTTAAATGTAAAACAGGTGGTGGCAGATGAATTATAATCTTTTCTTGCAAGTAATGAGCTCTTTGAACCTTTTAAGTTAGGGACAGGAGAGAAACACAGCACATACACAGCTCTTGTTAAGGCAGTTAATGATTTGCTGATGGCTTTTGATTATACATCACTTAATAACCTTCTCTTTCTGGATTTAAGTGGTTTTGATTATATCAATCATGGTATCCTGGTGTATTATACTGGATTACTGTAAATTTTCCTAGGAATCACTGAGGCATCTGTTTGTTGATTTGACGTACAGAAACCAATTCATACAGTACATATGGGCTGTTTTACATCTGACATTTTCCCCACTTATGGAGTTCCACAGGGTTCTGTTCTGGGACCTCTACTTTTTAGTGCCTGATGTTTCTTGGTGAGAGTATTTGCCAACACGGATTTGGGTTTTACTGCTATGCTAATGACATTCGGTTTTATTTGCAGATGAAATCAGATAGAACTTTGTGCACTTTTAAAATTACTCAATATTAAGATGTGGATGCAACAGAACTGTAAACAATAGTTATACTATAATATGACTAAGGTTATGCTCATAGGCTCCTGACATATTTGTGGCCTTCAGTCTTGTTTTTGACAGCACTGAAATCAAACCTTTGATAGAAGTACCCTTGGTATTAATGCTGATCTTGTTCTGTCATTTGAAGCTCATGTTATAAAACTCACAGGGGCAGATTCCCTCCACCTGTATGACACCACTTGGTTACAGTAAGTCCCCTGCACTGCCTGCATGACAACATAACATAAATACCTCTGTTTCATCAGGACTAAACCACTCTCACACCTTACTTTCTGTGGTATCTTCTAAGGTGCTGAACAGGTTTTGTATAGGTGCATAAAATAAAAATACTCTTTATCAGCATGACTCCTTTCCTTTGTCAATTCCACCTGTTGTATACAGTACATGGAAGGCAATGAATGGTCTAGTCCCAGATTATTTTACTGAATAAATAGAATGGAGTTCATAACATTTAATATGCCAGTTCTGGCCTTCTTTACTCAGCTGAAAACTGGGATCCACAATGGGTAATACAAGATTATTGCCCAAATCCTTAAGAGACTGTGACTGTCAATATTTTCAAAACTCATCTAAAGCCCTATCTTTTTACAAAAGCTTTTAATATGTAATTTAGTCTTACTCTTGGGTTCACAAAGTCAATTTGTTGCATTTTTTCTTCCACTTTCATTGTTTTTGTTGTGTATTTTGTGCACTATTTTACAGAGCTTTGAATCTCATGGAAAGCACTCATATTATGATTTATAATATGTTAAAATAATGATCACTGCTGAAACAAAGCTGCATTTTCTTATTATTGGAGATGTCATATACTTCAAGCTAAGGAAATACACTTTTTTTACTTGTCTGTCTAGTGGATAACATTTAATACCAGAATCCTTGGGGTTACACTTGTTTTAACTCTTAACAGTAACACCCTTACCTTAATGGGGTAATAAAATGAAAACCATTTTAAATTGTTTGTATTATGATACTAAGTGTTCAACTCAATGAAGGTACTATTTTTAGCACGCATACCATAGATATTACAATAAGCTGAAACCCAATGTTTTTTAAAATAGTGCATAAGGATGTAAATTAGAATTACAATAACTGTTAAGGCCCCTATCACAAAAATACAAGTTTTGCCAAAAAAGATAAAGTTTTATGCAGAATGCATGCCTAACACTGTGGGAGTATCAGATGCAATATTTAAAGCCAAATATAGAGCTCTCTGCCAAAGCTATAAACTAAAAGGACAGAACTAATCAAAATTCAAATTTTTAAAAGATTGTTTAAAAAAGTAAGTTTGTTTAAAAACAATGATAAATCACAAAACAAACTGCTTGTTAAACATATATTAAAAGTATTCACCTTCCATTAACCTGTGGTTTGCCAAGGGTGGTCTTGTGGATACCCAACAGCATACTCCCATCAAATATCCTGTTTGGAATTCATATTTGGCAGAAGGTTGGAAATTTTTATTTAATCCCTGTTTCTCAGGAGAGATCTTATTTTTAGAAAAGACCTTGGTACTCTCTGTTACACACCCCCTATTCCACTTACCCCCACTTGTAAGAAATTAGTTTTACAACTGATAAAAATAAAACCTATACTAGTACATTATAGGTTCTGTATGTGCCATTATATATTAATGTCCATCTCTTGTTTGAGACAAATAATACCAGTTCAATGCTGGGGCTAATAAATCTGAAATACTCCTATCAATAATGTTCTACAAAACCCACTTTGCACTTTGGGCTCCTGTTTTTTTGTGCCTGCAGGCCCTGAAACATTCTGCATATACTGCATTCTCAGGTTTGAAACACTGAATTTAGCACTGTTCAATGACAGCTTTTCTTCAAAGGCTCAGAGAGGCTTTGTTTGTTTTGCATTTAACTTCCACAGAACTCTTTAATATTAAGATTGTCCTGATATTCTAAAAATCTGGGCTCTTTTGCTGAAAAAAATAAAACTAATCATTGCTATAAGCTATACAAATAAATGCAATACTATGCACATAGGTTAAACAAACATGAACCAAAACAAAAAACTCTGAACTACTGTGCCTATTCAGACAGGAAACCCACATTAATAGTATCCTCTTGAACACAATTAAGCAAATTAATTAACAGAAAAGTAACCTTTGGAAAAATAGCATTTGAGTATCTGCATCATACAACCAATACAGTACATGTCAATATTTCCCATTGTAAAGAACAGTTTCAGACGTCCCATTTGCAAGCTCGAAACATAGCTTTATTAAATTAACAACTTCCTTCACAATTCACTATTTTATTATTGAGCATTAGTATTCAAAAACTGAGCTTGTGCACACCCTTGATCAGAACAGGCTCAGCAAAGCTGATGCTGCAGCTTCAACAGGTAGGGTTCCTGCAGCTTTCTACTTCGGTGCTATGGTTTCTGTGTGAACTCAGACTACTGCTAAAACAGACGTGTGTGTTGTATAGTATATGCAGTATGAGGCGATTACTGCTGAAAATCTAGGGGTCTGTTCTCAAAACATTCAGTTTTTCAAAAGTAATAACCACTCTCAAATGTGAACCTTTGATGATCTTGCAAAAATCCATTTGCCATCAGCTCTAATGATTGCTTACTTTGTCCTGCTTTACTATTTTTGACAGTGCTGTAATGATGCTCCGTGTATATAGAATGGTTAATGGCTCAGTGACTGATTAAAAATGGGGACAAGCTTATTTTGCATAAGATAATCTTAAAGGCAACTAGAAAGTTAATTAAAAACTATAATTGGCTGTGGCTGCTGCTAATAGGCACCAAGGCGTTCCTCCAATTTGTATTTTGAAATAATGAAAACATTATTATGCCTAATGCCTGTTTATGAGTACAGTAGACCAATAAAACTATATTAATATCATTTCTAAGAACCTGCAAAGAAGCACCAAGTGATTCTCAGTTACATTCATGAAGAAAAGCTGTACCAGTATCAGGACTCCTCCTAATTTGGCCTGACAAAAGCATGGTTTATAATCACTTTTAAAACTTCAGAGACCTGCAAAAACATTTTGAATGAAACAAAACAAAATATAAGAAATAAAAAGTGGGCAAAATCAGAACTTTATGAAACAAGCCTTTCAGTATTTTAGAAAATGATAAAAATAAGCGGATACAATCAGGATTCGTATTTATTGAAGACAGATGAGCGAATTCATGTTTGTTGTGGATCAAAAACTTGGTTTCACAACTCATGTCATACAGTATGCCGATGTAAAAGTTTGAATCTGTAAAATATAGACCTGAAACTTGACAGTTCAGATACCTTTGATAAATTAAACACAAAGTTATTGCAAAAGCTAGTGCCAGCTGCTCATTGTAAATATTATCATCAGAAAAAAGAAGAAGAAAATATTTTCTGAGAACAGGAAAGTATAAAAGTGTAGTTGAAACATTTATTGTGGCTTGCAAAAATCATAAAAATCCTTAAAATAAAAGAAAACTTCAATGCATGAATAATGTAGGTTTTAAGCTTTAACTGGAATATTTAAACAATTTTAGAACTAGTTTGCTTGGTAGGTACTGAAAATGACCTAATTTAAAATCAAGAAATGTAAAAGTATCAATTTATAAATCTTTAGTATGCAACAATGAAAACAATGGTTCACACTACTGAAAATTTATATTAATTTCATAAAGTCTTAGTAAATGTACTCGTACTGCAGATGTTTCCAGTTTTCAGATGAATTAAAATATTTAGGTGACAACAAAGTGAACACACGTCTTGAACCGTTCAGTCTTACAATATTAATATTAGTGGAGTATCAGAGCCTTGATGCTAATGGATGCGGTGGGATGACCAGCCTCAGTCCTGTACAAGAATGTGTATTATATTTTCTGACTTGCTGTGCCTCCCAGGCTAAAATGTGGCAAAATTAAAATGCATACGCAGTCCGTTAATCTAATCCCCCCACCACCTCCGTTCCTCATTTGCCACTCAATTCTTACATTTTACTCATGTAAGAATTGAGTGGTACAATATTGGACGTTTTGCTTCTTTTTTTAAAATTACTATGCAGAAATATCACACACACACACACACCTGTCTAATCCCCATATAAACACCCTCTATAGAACACCATTTCAATAAAATCTTTCATAGCATAAACTGCGATCTAATAATGAGAGGGAGCCGAGCAGCCGCGTAGCTGCTGGAAACTGAGGGGGCCGGTAAAAGAAGAAGAGGCGAGTGTCCGCTCAGAGGCGGGGTGCTGAGGTGGTCTTACCCTGTGGTCTGGAAAGAAGCAGGTCTGTCTCCTGAGAAGGTTCCTTCTCCGGCCCTGCAGGCCCAAGAGGAGGAGGCGCGTCTGTCTCCTGGGACATGGGCCAGGTCTCTCTCCTTGAGATCAAGTGAAAAACCTTGCAAGAAAGTCACTCTCCGACCCTACAGCGAAACAGTGTAACAGTTCAGCTTACAGAGCCCTCTTCACTTGTCACATTGTGTACATGGTTAAAAACTTTCCGCTAAAATAGAAAAAACAACAACAACGGCTAACTATGCACATTGCATAACACACTTTAAAAAGTTTGGAAAATATAAAGATGTTTCTCTTGGCAAAATATGAAAATACAACAAACATGAAAATAAAACAATTATCGTACACTGTTTTGTACAAAAAGACCCTTGTTATACCAATAAGACCCACTTCATAGGTACCTTTCACACATGTCAACTGCTCCAAGTTCAAGTTCGCCTTGTCCCCATTTTCACGTTTTTTTTTTCAGCGAAACTTCATTAGCGCCTCCTTCATTAATTTCTTAGCGCAAGAAATCTTTCTTCTGCTTTTCCCCTCCCAGATCCTTTTTTACACACAATCTGGGCTGCTGCTCTCACGAATTTCGCAATATCACCCCCGTCTTCTCCATTCCGTCACTTTTGCTCTTTCACCAAAAAGACTTTTTCGCTCTGAAACATTTTTCATCATTTCCGGATTCCGAAAACAACTAGCTCTGGCTTCCAGCCTCAAGTGAGAGAAAACGGTTCCTGCAGGGTCCTGCAGACCGCTAGATATGCAAATTAACTGGCTGTTAGGAGGATCCTGTCCCCCGAGAAGGAAAAAAAGACACTTGACGAGGTTGGACATCTTTATTAAGAAAAAAAAAGTTTTTTTTTCTGTGCGACGTAACGGGAATGAAAAATAGTAATTTGCAATCTTAGATGATGTTCACGTTAAGAAAAAAAACAAAAAGTTGTTTTATTGAGTTCCTGCTTGTTTTAACAGTTATCAGTACAATTATGAGACAGTTCTGTGTAAGTATCAATATTGTATGCATTTAGGAAAAGTTACAATTTATTCACCAGAGCTTGGGTAAACACTGCCAAACAGTGCTAACAGTTGACCTGTTCCCGACGTTCAGAAAACTTATCTCGTTGAAAGATGTTGAAAACGGCGATTACCACTTAAGTTTTCTGTAGCTGTGTGTGCGCTGTGGAAGCGTTAGAGACGCACAATATACTGTGAAAATCACCACTCACTAAAACTGATCAAAGTCTTGCACTCTAGTCTCACTGATCGGTGATGTCTTAGCGATATCGGAGTAGAACAGCAAACTGGAAGAATCTAAGTTTATCACTCCCGGCTGCTGAAGGTTAAGATGTCACACTTGATATCAAGGATTGTCTTATTCACAACACAATAATGCAAATAATTCGAGTTTTCATAATTCTTTTTGTAGATATTTACTGCAACAGGATGGGATAACAAGATAAAATTTGTTTGTTTTTTTTACCATGACTACATACTGTATAAGTCACTGCCCTTAATAAAAATGGCCATATGAAATGTTAAACTTCAATCACAATGTAGCATAATTCATTTTTAGAATCAACTGTTGCCTGTTGAAAGAGCAGAAGTGGTAAATGAATAGGCTTTGTAAATATTGTATGGAAGGAGCAATATGGTATAAATACAGTATATCAGATAAAGGGAAAATCTATCATCAGCATTTATGACCTTGTGTAAAGCTATGCAGGACCACTTTCCAAGCGTTTATTAATCCTTTATTTAACCAGATAAGACAATTGAGGAAAAACTCTGATTACAGTGATGACCTGGAGAGCATTAGTTTACACAGCAGGGCATTTGTGAGAGACATCTGAGTGAAGTACAGTAACTTGAGAAAGGGTTCAGCAGCAGTATCCCACACACAATTTGAACCCACAACCTGCAGTCTGGTGCACTGAACAGCATTCCACAATACTGCACGTTTCCCTAATTTTGCAATGTTAGTGGAAATCATAAATTTCTCATAAATCATACATTTCTATTATGCAAGCTTCTCTAAATTCTGTTATGAATTGCTTCTATCCACATACATAAAATGCATCCACATACATCGTTTTTTTTTCTCTGCATTGTGTTAAATGACAGTTTTATTAAATGCCTCTGCCTTAATAATTCTCTTACTAAATTCAGCCTTCTTCATACAAAACCCATGAATATCCAAAGCAGAATAGTTCATCACTGGAGGTTTAGAGACGGGCATTACCAGAACGTGGAACACGCTATCCCTACTGTACTGTATGTAGTCAAGCCCTGCTTCTTTCAAAAAGTAGCAATATCCTTGGATAATTTAGTAACTAAAAACCAAATGAGCAACATGGACAGAATAGCATCCTTTTATGTGTGTACTTTCTGATATACATTTTATATACACTATACATCCTTATTTTCAAAGATGTTCTTATCTCTAAACTGTAGAAAATGCACTAAATAGGATATTACATAATGTAATTCACATTTTTTAATACAGACGTCACCCCATATACAATGAGCTGAAATAAATCCTTTTGGTTTTGCTGCAACAAATTCATATTTTTTTCAAGAAAAAAAAAAGTTTTTAGAACATACAGTACATTATCATACTATTGAATGGATGTGACATTGGTAAATTCCTTATGCTGATTACCATTTGTAATCAACAGAAGATCGCAGGCTACACATAAGGTCACAGGTGTGTGTGGACACTGTTGGTGCCAGTACAAACTGTACATTTGTGATGCATGCTTTGCACCAGGTTAAAGATGCTGTCCCATTACTCTTGAAGAGTCTGGACAAGCATGCTCCTGTTCACTGTTTTCTGAGTGTACTCAGAAACCCTGCCAATTCATCCCACAATGTTCAATGGGGTTCATATTTTGGCATCTGTAAGTACAGCTGTCACGTTCTCATCATGAAAAAACCCATGGTTACTTGAGCAGCATGAGGACATGTGTGCATTGTTACATCCAGGTAAACCCACAAGAATAACAGCAAGTGAGGTCCCAATAGCAGCGAGATACTTGCCAATCTCACACACACCATCACAGTTGGGCCTACCCTTCAATTAGTCTGTTATATATCACACTGACATCCATTATCATCCATCGCTAAACAGTTGACACCATTATTGGAAAATCCACCTAAAGTGACTCAGCCCAGCCTCCAATTTACCAATACCATGAAAGCATTGTTTTCTTAATAAGCAGGGCATTTTGGTTCCTTTGCATGTTCTTCTTCCTTCATTTTCACCAGACTTGACTTTCAACAGGTTAAATCACTTCTTAACCTGTTCCCAATCATCCCTCTCACTAATGAGGTCATTTGGTGCTTATATAACAGTCAAAGTCACTCAAGCATGGTCACTCATGAATGAACAATTAATCAAAAGATGACATAAACATCCTACATTTATGTACTTAATATTTATAAAAATATAGATACATAAATAAAGAGATGTTTCTCTGGATGCACAGCTCATTTACAATAGGCATGTCTACTTTATAAGGTGGTACATTTTGCAGATTAGAGTTCTTTGAACCAAGAACGACAGTAATGAATACACACAGATTAGATACAATATACAGTATTTACACTTTCTGAAGGTTTTTAATAACAATTGACACAAAAAATAATGTTTAATTGCAGTAGGTATCAGGCAGTCAAGATAGCACAGATCTTTGAAATAAGCATTGATTAATGGATAGGAAACCAGGGGATGCCATTTTTGGAGTACCACTGGGATCTGTATTAGGACAACTGCCTTCACTAATTTATATTGTCAAAGAACCATAACACTTTAGTGTAATTGTAATTGGCAAATACAGTAGGACACAGACCTGAGTTAAATAAGCTACAGTGTGTACCAGTTTTATTAATATAAGATAATGTAACAGAAAGAAATGCACTTAACCTACATTACTCACAGCAATTGTACTCCAAGATAACAGGAAACTGCTCCTATTTATCCCACCTACTGGGTGTGGTTAAGGCATTCATTCACCCAAGTCCTTCAACTACCTGTAGTTTCACCATTCACATTCTCTCTTTCCCCCCTGAGTGTTTCATGACAGCTGCATGCCCAGAGCTCACAGCTCCTATACTACCATTCCGCTCCAAACCAGTGTCATTTTGAGGTACATTTTTTAAATTGGTTTCACCTTCTAAATATTTGATTGGGATTTATACTTTGTATCACAGTTCTGAGGTTCAGACCTTCCCTCCTTAAGGTGTTGTGCCTGAAAAGTAATCAGACCTCTGGAGAAACTCAAAACTGCTCACTATGGACATGTCTGATAGATTGTCACTCCCACCTGTGTCTGTTCATCAGAAATTGTTTTCCTGTTAAGAATCAGAATTACAGTGAGTAAGCTCAAAAGGCAAGTTGGGGAAAGAGTGTTCTCAGTGCTGAAGTTGTCAGAAACTGCTTGAAATAGAGTATTTGTGACACCAAGGAATGAGAGCAGAAACAGCTAAATAAACAAGCAAATCAATTAAAGGCATTAATTAGCACCTATAATTTAAGAGCTCAGCTGGAATTAAAAACCTGCAGGAACAGCAGTCCCCCAGGAACAGGAATGGGAACCACTGATGTACTGTAGGTTCTCGTATTGTTAGTCAAATTTTGCTGATTGTACCAAAATAGGATGATTAGCATTGTAAAACTAGAAAAGGAAATCCAAATCCAAGACAGGGCTAACACCTGGCTGATGAAATTTAATGTAGACAAGTACAGAGTATTATGTGAAGATAGCAAAAAAATAAACTTATCTTTACCGCAAGGATGCCTTGTGTGATGATTCATCTGACCTGTCTATCAAAGTTCTTGTTTTATGACACCCCAAACCAGGACATGTCACAGACTGATTATGGGGAAATCTCCCCTCTTCAATGTTAAATTCTATTCCTAAGGACTCTAAGGCCAGTATAGTGGTCAATTTAAAGCTTCCATAGTAAGTCTTCACCACAGACATCAAGAGAGTAGTGAAGATCTAATTAAACAATCTAAATCACATTGCATTGCATTTTTTGGTCATGGATAATTTAAATGTCAGTTCATGATGGTATGCATATTTAAGTCACTTAAATGATGTCCTGCCAAAATCACTTCCTCCAGTAATCAGCATTCTTGCAGGCGCTTGAGCATTCACGCTGTATTGATTTCTGCACTCATGCATTGCAGCCAAAATTCATCTGGCATCTAGTAGGCGAAGGAACCCAACTAATTAGTGAATATTAGTAACCTAGACTTATGAAAAAGAAAGTTCATGATTTGGTAGTTATTTTTGGTTCCTGTTAAAAAAAACCCGAACTTAATCATCCAATACATTATGTTTGATTGTTTTCCTTGATGCTGCCTAGCTATGGTAATCTACAGGATACAAACCCTTCGTTTTGTGAAATCCTTTGGAATTTTAGTTAAAACTGACAACCTCAAGCAGATGCTTCACCATGTTCAGATTGTGTGATCCTTCTAGAAATGTTTCCATCAGAATCCTTTTGATGCTCTTGGGTACCCTGCCTGATTGCTGAAGTAGTATTGGCAGAGGATCTTATGTAATTACCACATCTACAAGGACGTTCCTGAAAACTTTAGTATTTGTTCTTTAATTGTGCAATTAAAACTGATTGTGAAAAGGCTGGTCATCAACAGTGAGTAATTTTACAAATAAAATACTCGTTCCTTCTTTACACAAAAAATCAAATTTCTGAGTTTTGTCTGAATGGGAAAATAAGGTTATTGAAAGACTGCTAAAATACTACTTCACTAGTCAGGTTAGATCCTAATAAAAGTCTGAACTATGTAGAGAGTATTTGGCATGATGCATGCTCAGGTATCTGAGGGAAAGGCAGCTTAGCCATGAGGATAAGGCTGCCCAAGCCTCCTCACTATTTCAAAGAATGAGCTTGGGAGCAGCTGCAGGGGTGAAAATGGAGAGGCAGGCGGGATGCAAGAGAGATACACGAAAGGAATTTCTGGGTAACGATAAGTTATAATGGAGATATAGACTTCATTTTGCAATATTTTTGTGACAGTTTACTAACAGCTAACAAAATTTGATTCAACTACAGTTAGCAATTAATTTAACTACAGCTTGCTTTCTTGAGTAACAGGTCAAATCAAATCTTAGATCTAAACATTTATCATCTATGGTATACTGGAACTGTTATATTCTGGGTCAATAAAGAATTCAGGGACCATTTATTGAAATGCAAGTAAAATGTGAACTACAGAAATAGTACTGCATTGAAGTGATTTGAATTTTAAAGTGCAAAATCAAACTAGAAATCTGCAAACACTTTTGAATGCTTTAAAGGATGTCCCAGTGTCATGATACACTAAAGTAGAGCAATGTGGCATCAACTCGTTTTAAGCACTACTGCTTTGGATTACGGGCCTTGTATCAACATACTGTAGTTGTACTGTAAATGGAATGATGCCTAATAAGCCAAACATGACAAGGCGTATTTCACCAAGAACATGAGTGCATCACTGCAATCTGTGATGTACAAAGCAAGTGAAACCTGAAGCAAGTTTGAGTCATTCATTCATCAACTTTTTATTGCGCTTTCTATTTCACTTTTCATCATAAAAGGATCCCAAAACTTACACTTTACTTATATTAAAGGACCCACTACTGGATTACTCAAAACAGTTTGGGTCAAGCTCTGAAATATCCTTTTGAGTGTTGATGAAACTCACAAGTTTTGCATTCAACTGTCCCAGCTGTTCCCAAGCAGGTACTTCATTATTAGCTTTTGTAATTTCTCCTCTCACACTGTTCAGATTTAGGTACAGTATCTATCATTCTAGTTACAATGCACATACAATACAGTTGCCATGCTTGCCCCCGCTGAAACACTGTGGAGAGTTACCACAGCAGTCAGTCATGCCTCTACTCACCTGTCAGTGCCTGTTGCCATGGCTAGACAATCAGACAGGAAACCTGTTTCATCACTGGGCACTTACGTCAGTTAGGTCAATCCGGCTGTGCTCTGGGCTCTGTGATAGTGTTTGCTTGTAGCCTCTCAAGTTTTACAGTTCTGTACATATCTAGTTCCCTGTCTTATGCTTTGCTTGGATTCTCGACTTTCTTTGTTTAGACCTCATCTCCTGGACATTCTCTTTGAGCTACGATTTACTCAGTAATGAAAATTGCTTACTTGCCTCCAACCCATTGTGCTAAGACTACAAATCTGGACTGTGCCTGTTTCCCCTGCCTGTTTGTTACACTTTCCCACTGCCTGCCTGTTCTCCTGTGTTTCTCTTGTCTGCTCTTGGGGTTCACCTCATCGTCCTTGGACCACTATTCAGCATAAGCAGAGGCCATTACAATGGTAAACTACAATTCGCTCATAAGTCAGCATGGTCGCCTAATTGCCATTTTGGTCTCTTGCTGGTAGACATTTCATTTCACAAACTGCCCCTGAGGAAAAACTATTTGACCAGTTATTTCAATTTTTTCAATGAAATCGAAAAATTGACATACACTTCACGTATGTTTGAAAATAGTTCCTGTATACACGAAGACAGCCATCTGATTGTCATTTTGTTCTCAAACTTCAATCTACTGTAGTTCTTAGAACTCCTGCAACAGTGGATTGGAAATTGGTTTGAAACTTGGAAGGTTTTATCAAACCTGTTTCAGACGTGCATCATATGCGTTGCGGTGATACTTTTTAAACTCACACCAGATCACCACCTGCTTGGCAAAACACACCCTGTACCACAAACTGCTCTTCCTCAAAAACTGTTTGGCCAATGATCTCGAAGCTTGGAATGTATTTTCAAGTTTCCCCTTTAGTTTACTCACAGTTCACCCTTAAAGTAAATTGGTCAGGCCTTTCCTGAAGACCTACTGTATTACCATTTTCTAGTTAGCCTTAATTTGCTTATTCTCACTTGTGTGCAGTGACTTGAATTATGAAACTTATTTTTTTCTTGTCTGAGCGATAATGGCCAGCAAAAGAAAGGTGTCACTTTGAACTAGAGCTACAATACACATCAGTAGCTGATCAAACCTTCAAAGAATTCTTATAGATGTCTCGCCAGAAAAAGAAAAAAAAGACCTTAATAAGTCAAGCTTTGAAGTTTAAAAACTCTAATTCCAAGCTGTGCTATAAATCAGGATGAAGCCTGATGCTCCACATGAGACATGGAATTACAGTTATTTTTACAACATGCTTTCCTTTGCCCATATGATCAATACTACTAATAGAACTGGCTCAGTCCTTACATGGGTGGTGAAGGAAGCCATTCATACAGTACTTTCTAAAATATTATTTTAATAAATAAAAGTGCAAAAACAAAACTGATGAAAAATGCCACCCACCTCCCACAAAAATATCAGTGTTTTAATATGTGGCTTTCCAGTTCTATAATTATAAATCTCATATTTATTACTACAAAAAATCCTTAACTATTGAGAAAATAAATACATGAAAAATGTAAAATACAATTTCCCACTAGCTGCTTTTACACATCTGGAAACAGAATTTGGTACCACTTAAGAATGCACATAATGAACCACATATGTTCACATCAACTGTTCATGGTTTCATAAATATGTATTTTTTATACATAGAAAAGAAAATGTTTCAAGTGCAATAAATTGTGAAGAAAACTACTGACAGCCCAGATTTGTCAGTAGAAGAAAATTTATAGCCTGAGATTTCACAGCAGAGTTCACTTGTGAAAAGTCAGCTGACAAACACAGGGGTCAAAACATGGACTACTTTTTGTGTGTTTTGTAAACATTTACTGAGTAAAATGGGAAGACTAAAAGGAACAGATCTGGAAAGGGTAAGGTTCATACAACATCAGTAAACTGATAAGGCTAGGAGCTCCATCTTGACTTCTGGCATGCATGGTTTTGGATTACTGCTCACTTGAATCCAGACAAAGCCATGTAAACAGAACTTCCTGTTTTGGCTAGTGGTGTGGAGAACAGAAAAGGTTGGTGGTTGTCCCTGCTGGAGCAGCAGACTTGACAAAGTGGTTCAACAGCACATCTTTATTCACTCTGGAATTGAACTGACTGAAACTGAACCAACTTTTGGTTTGTTTCTGTTCCACAGATTTTCTGAACAAAATCAGATCAAAATGG
The DNA here is from genome assembly GCF_055471065.1 of Atractosteus spatula. Taxonomy (NCBI): domain Eukaryota; kingdom Metazoa; phylum Chordata; class Actinopteri; order Semionotiformes; family Lepisosteidae; genus Atractosteus; species Atractosteus spatula. Next base: position 38,448,340 of record NC_142713.1, on the reverse strand, counting down.
GACACACAGGCCCCTCTTGATATGAAGTGCTGTTTTTTTTTTCGACAGCTTATGAAAATTGACATATGCTTTAAAATATGCAGATTTCAAAAGACCATGTACAGGTTAGTTACAAATCGTGTGAGAATGAAGTTTGAGCCAATTGGTAATCCCCATAACCACAGGCTACTTGATGAGTTAAGCTGATTTTTAAAGCACAATATTATGAGGGCAATTTCATCACCTCCTCTTTTTTTCGACGTGGAGCAATATTTTTTCGCCTTAAGAAGATGCTTGAACAAATAAAAGAAACAGGCAACCTGTCTTTGTCTGCTGCTGTGAGCATAAAACATAACAGCAGGTGTTTCACTGGAACACATCCACCCTATTAAACTGAGCGTAAATACAGATACAGGGAACAGTCAGGTCCAATACATGTAACATACACCATGCTCATATAACAACATAAATAAATAACAAGCTCACAGAGCATGTGTACTGCATTACGATGGTCATGTTCATAATCAGAATATGACATTTTATGCAATTTAAAAACATTACTACAATGTGGTTTTTATGTTGCACAATATATTACAGTCTTCACAACATTTTTAAATGCCGCTACTGTAGTTACATTCTATTCTTGGGTAAAAATGTGAAGGAAAAATGGAACAGGAGGTCTCTGAAAAGTGCCATTTGGCAACTGTGCAGTAGCTCTGAAGCTCTGTGCCTCTTACTTTCTGCATGAGAGCTGCCTCCTGCTATGTTCCTTGTCAGACCACCCCCCTCCAGTTTTCATTGCAGCAGAAGACTATATTAATGAACATGTCAGGGACATCTGAGATGATGGGAACTGTAACTATAATAACTGTAATGTCACGTCATTATACTAAAAACAAACAAAAAACAAGATGAAGGCTGCCCTTCAATGAATCATAGCCATTAGTGAAGAACTGAAGGTACTGTGTCTGTTATTAAGCAAATCAGTGTGTTTCCAATGACTATATATTTTTACAAAAAATGGATGTCTTAATGAGTTTGACTTAGATTAGATAAAAAATTAGATCATTATACAACAAAATATTTTTAAATAAAATCTATTTTTCCAATATTTCTGTCTTAGGGATTAGTAGAGGAAGTTCTTAATAAAATACTGGTTAGTATACTCAACTCTACAGGTAAATAATATTCCTGATTCAGGATTTTAATGGACAGCTCATGATAACACAATATTATTTTACTTCCTTATTACGCCTTGGTTTTGAGGGAACAAAAAATGATAATAGCTGTACCAATTTAAGTCCAGCTTTGAGCAGTTTGAAATACTGTAGTATAGACTTACACCCCAGAGTCCAGTTAGCGTACCCCTGGGTAACTATAAAAATTGGTAGAGATAGATAAAAGAAGTCACATCACACACATACTGGAGTACCTATACATTATTAAAATGTTGCTAAAGAATGTTAAGCATTTTTGCCTATTTTGATTAATTTAATGCCTGACTAAGTCAGAGATTAGGCTTTGACATAGGTTGTAATTAAATATTGAAATCATGAAGTGCAAGAATGTTTAATTTTTAAAATATGAGTTTTAATTTACCTCATATGGAGAATAGCTCTGGTCACCTGTGGAGACACGTTCTACACTGCATTTCCTAATGTATGATGGTGGGGTAAGACTGAGCACACAGTTAAAGTAAACTAATGCAATTTATTGAATTGCAGTCAAATATTTATCTAGTTGATGAAGTAGACACTATATGCAGCTCTGACAATAATTAAAGATAAACCTGGCTAAAACTGGGTTATCACTTCTGGAATGATGTATCCAGGCAGGATAATCAGAACGGATTGCACTTTAGTTCTTTAAAAAACAGTGAGATATATAAAATATATACTACTGGACATTGGTTTACTGTATGTATGTACTGAATGCTTCCTACAAATTTTGGTGAAGCTCTTTAGAAGTGATTGAGAAAGGAAAATGAAATTATAACCTAGAACATCATTTTATATTTAAGAAAAAGCCATCTTTCAATTCCCAAGGGGAAGAAAAGTTAGCTAATTTTTAAAATTAAGACTGGACTGCTACATACAAAGGCGTAAGAATCTCCTTATGAGGATTTATAGTGGTTAAATATAACTGGTAAAAGACTCAGAAGAGACGATTAAAGAAAATAAAACAATTATTTCTTAACTCCTGTATTCAGGAGTGTAACTGTCTCTGTAAATGGAATCAAAATACTTTACTTTTGGCTTGTTGTTTGTGCAGTAACAGAGACTTGTCATCGTAAAGTCCTAATTTGGAAAATAGGTATGAAGTGGCGAAAGTCACAGGAGAAGAAATGTTTCCAGTTCCAAACAAAGGAGAATATACTGGGAGAAAAATAGGAATATACCTACTTTGCTTTGGTCGGTATTGCTCTGCTACATCCACCTTTTCAAAGATTAAAAAGTTTAGATTAGTTTCTTCTAGTTCTCTACATATTACATAAATTACCAAAGGGAAGTATTTGTACAGTATATAAGTTGGCTGTCGAATGCTGTGTTACGTTTGGCCCAGCAAGATTCACAGCTTAACTGGAATAAGATGAATACCAAGAAGTCCCAACAAGCTTTTTCTCTTTATGCTAGACTGGACACTTTGACAAGAGTGGTCTACAGGTTAATTAATAAACACAATAACTGTGGACAAATTATAAAACATTCAGTAACAGAGTATAGTTATGACTATTCTACAACTAAAGTGTTTCAAGATAAAACCTAAAGCAGAATTGTTGTTCATTTAAAAATGAGAGGGCAACACTGCGGAGCCTGGAGTACAGTAATTTTCATTTTAACAGAGGCATCTGTCAATGATAATGAATATCCCCTACAAAAAAAGTAACCAAGCTACTGCATCAATACTTAAGAAAATATTTAAGCAAATCACATGCACATGATTAGAGCACTATAAAATATTTTCAGATTAAAAACTTTAAATTGCATGTGCTAATGTTGTATGTTTAAATACTGTGTGTGCTTTGATTTGTTCCTACCATTCAGAGACATGCTGGCAAGGCTAAATGATGTACAGTATCTAAGTCAGCTACATGTAAGTGTGCTTCCATGTGTGTGCCCTGAAATGAACTTCCTGTCCAGGGAGTACTCGCCTTTTGTCTTTTGTTTACTAATTAGCTGGTTTGCTTCAGTACATATTGTAAAATGGTAAATTAAGAAGTAAATATACTGTATATTTTTGCATTGACAATGTGCTGAAGTATCTACAACTGTACTAAACAGTTAGAATATGATTAAATAATTGTAAAGCAAGAAATAAGGTTAACATGGCAAAAGGATTATAAAACTTTAATCACTTAAGCCTGGCAAAGGCATTTTGGTCAGATAAAGCCAAATATAAGGCTATTAACCAGACTGAAGATGGCAAAAAATCCTATTAACGCTTTAAAAAGATGTTATAGTACGTCACAATTCTGTCATACTTGATTCTCACTTTCATTAAATGTTTGGGAAATCTGTGGCCTGTGAGCAGAGTTGGTGAGACTGACTTCATTATCCCAGAAGTAAATTGTGTAGTGAAAGTATAATGGTTAATGTCATCCCATAGGTTTGCACTGCTCTAGAGTGATGGTCAAACACATTTTTCATACTTAACATTACGTCTCTCTTCTAAAGGTGAACTCCAGCCGCATAATTCCAATAATTTAGTGTCTACTAGCATACAAATCAAACTAGCAGGATGACTTTTTAACAAAGAAACAAAACAACATTAAGCAACCTATGAAAAGATTATTCCAATCAACATTATTATTCTTTTTTTAAAAAAACCTAGACAATACAGTATGTGAAAAGCAAAGGTAAAACTCTTCAAAACTTTATTGCTTTGAGAAAAAGAGGAGGTTGAGGCTAATCAACACTTGATGTGTCTTAGTTAAATAACTTTTTTTTTATTCATACTATTTATTTCCTCTCATGTCTACTGGTTTTAGTAGACAAATCTCCTGAGAGTCCCACATTTCTTTGTTTGGACTGACTGACCTGTACAGCTGAATTCCAATAAGCTCTGCTGGCTGGAACAAGCAGTACCATCTTATCGTACACAATGTGACTTGGTATCTTTTCATGCTTTTAAATATGAAGGAAACTTTGTGCTAATCTAGGTTACTCTGGGTGTCTGAGGTAATATGGTTGCATGCTATGTGTGAAATTAAATATTCAAAAGTCCTATTTTTTTAAGAACACTTAAAATCACTGTGTTCACAGCAAGAAAAAGTGACAGCTGCGGCAAACTAAGCAAAGGTCATTTTAAGCTTAGTGTATATTATAGAATATACATATTATGTACAGTAGTACATTAATTTATTAATATAACTAAATATTTATTAAATATAACTAAATATTTACTAAATATTATTATATTAATACATACACTGGTAGATTGCACAATGTGTCACCTGAAGCCAAGAAATTTGATATCTTTCAATATCAAACAGTAAACATTCTTCCCTAAACATTACTCCATTCCTGCATCAAGCACTGGTGTGTGAAGGGAAAAGACCTCAAATGTTCTTTTTCTTGCCAACATCTGACAGGATTCAAAGACTGGTGGCCTGAATATGGAGTGAATGCTGTAACCACTAGGCCACCATCTTGATTAGAATACACATTTTTAAAGTCCATTGAAAGTTTGGTTGAATGTAGGGTTTGAAAACACTCTGTGAATAACCTCAAGTCTCCATAAATCATGAAAAATATATTCCAATATATCCTGAGCCCACTGTACCCCTGATGTCGTAAAACTAAACAGTTGAAAAAGAAAAAGACCAGAAGAGACAGGTCAAAACTACGGTGCATATGGTACATTTTTCTAGTCTGTGAGTAACTAAACCAGTACAATTAAAACATATATCAGTACACAAGAATAGTTTTCTGCTACTGACAAGGGACAGAAAAATTGCTTAAATAACCACCCAGTTTTACAGAAGGACTTTACAACTTATCACAGCATCTGTTACTGCTTCCTACTTATTAAATATGACCGTTTTGTTACATTACTAGAGAACTTCTGTGCAGTGTAATTAACAGAAATCAGTATACCATGGTCTGCCAGATACAAGTAGTAACGCCTTTAATGGAACAGAGTGAATCTGGTACGTAATTTTAGTGAGGCCAAAGGAAAGCAGCAGGAATCATCTATGAGCAAAGCCCTGCATAACCTCACAGGTATATAAAATACACTATGTTGGTTTTCTATCAGAAAGCTCAAGATGCCAATTGAGCCAATAACCTACTGTGACCTACTGTATCTACTGTATCATGCCTATTAAATCATAAAATGAAAAGTACATGAGCACATTTTCCTGAAATAATCTCTTCTTAATAAATGTATTTTGATTATTAACTACATGGGCTGTGAACCTGTGGAACTCTTGATAAACTCAAAGGTTTCTCACAATGTTCTGGAATCAACAAGAGTTGAACTTTTAAACTGTGCATCACAGAATACAGGCTGGCAAGAGCTAAATGTTTGGGCTATTCAAGTGCAATGCTGTCGAAATGGCCACAAACACTGTAGAAACTAACTATATTAGCAATGGATATTCTATATACTGTAAGGCAGTGCTTCATGTCTTGTGTTTTAAATGTTTTTAAATCAGGTAATCAGTTTCATTCTAGTGACTTGAGCAACATCTTGGGGTGTTGAACTTAAAACATGCTTTTCAGGTACTTTTTCCATTCATGAGTGAATTTTACAGGACCTGACATGTAAATCATTAAGATTGATAAGTACTGTACATAGTTTTGTCAACTGAATCAACTAACCAATCAAAAATGTTAATTTTTCCTTTTTAGTAATAAAGTTTACATTGTACATTGCAGACAATCATATACTGTATTTGTAAGCTGCATATTTAAAAAACAAGTTGGTACAATAAGAGGAAGAGCAGGCAGGGCTGTGATTGAATAAGGCTTATTTCCCACTCTTTCGTGGCTAAGGCACATGCACTGTATGTGTCAGCTTTGTTTTTTTTGGAAGTAATAATTGTCCATTAGACTGACAGCCAGACCTCCTCAGGTATAAATCTTAAACTGGACTATGCTTGGCATTGTTAGCTGATCTCTTACTTATGCAAATCAACACACTTTGTAGTTAACTTGACATTTAGAGAATTAATGATGTAAATAATTAGGTGACTTGATAGGAGATTGGTATATACTGTCATTACTGTATTTTCCTCAACATTTCAGTGCCTGAAATAGCATTCCAAGGTATCATATTTTGTACAGGCTCATATTTGACATCTAAAAGGAACTTGTTTAACTGTGTGTGTTGGCAAGTACTGCCACCTCACAGCTCTGGAGTCCTGGGTTCAGTTCTGACCTTCTGTGTGGAATTTGCGCATTCTACCTGCCAGCATTTTGTTCCTGTCACAATCCAAATGCATGCTCTCTACATCTCTAAGTTGGGCCCTATACACTATGTGTGTGAGCGTAGACATTTGTGTTTGTGCCCAGCAATGGACTGTGCCCTATCCAGGTTCGATATCTTGCCTTGTGACCTCTGTTTGCTTGGTGAGGCTCCGAGACTCATCGGCACCCTGTATAGCGATTATTAAAAAAGGATGGAGTTTAACTGAAAAATAATTCTGAATCTTCCTCAGGATAGTGAGAGGCCCTGGTATGGCTTCCATATTTAATGTTATCCAGTGAGTCCCATTAAGAATGCACGCTAACCTCAGCAGTTCTGGGCTGGGGAAAAGCATGATGCCTTTATTTCCTTTGTGCGATTGAGTTATCTTCCTAGATGAAAGAACAAAGGTTCAAATAAAACTAAAGAACTCAGTACTGTCTTATTTATGTTTTAGATTCTTCTTCCTGCATTTTTCTTTATAAGGGAATTCGGATGGATAAGGTTGATAAACTGCATTTCAGACACAGGTAGTATGGGGACTCTTTATACAAGAGAAAAGCTTTCTTTGACATCTTGACACATGGAAGCTAAAGAAAGAACGGTGGCCATGTGTAAGTGTCATCGTGTAGAAAGGGGAAGCAGGAGGCAGTGCTAACAAAGGAGATGCTCTCCCCTGGAGTGTCCTTTCTCTGAGGGAAAAGAGAACCATAATGTTGGTTTGAATGTTCCTATTGTTGAAAATTAAAAAAAAAAAACTCAACAATAATACATTCAGGGAAAACACAGAAGAGCAATTGAATTAACATTTACATATTTTGTATTACCTGAGGACACAGTAAAATTAAAGGGAACTTCGGGGCAATGAAATCAGAAAAATGGAGGTTTATGAAGCAAGAAAGGGTAAGTGTACTAGGGAGTATGAACACCATTTGGAAATTTGAGCAAACGTACTAAGGTCATTTACAACAGTAATAATAAATAATTAAAATAATTATCATCATCATCACCATCACTGTATTCATAGTCTTCTTTATATGCTCTGTTAAAATTGTACTGGCAAAATACATTTCATAATGCGTGTCTAATTAGTCCATATGTGGTTTTGTGCTGAAAAACAAGTCTATTACTTTCAATGACATGATGCTATAATGCCTCATCAGCAACAGGAAGGTTATATGGGTACACAGATGAAAAAATATATAATTCAATGGATTTAAGAACTTAATGAAAACTGTAGGGATTTTCTAGGACTGTGTGATGGTAGTTTCAGGTAAATTGGTATTGTTATTTACTCAACAAATGTTAGCGGTTTTGCAATATGTAAAGTTAAAATATGTAAATAAATCAACATTCTTATTCTTACTTTAAAGCAAATGATATTTCATATGCTTTAAAGCAATTTATGGTGAGAAATTTGATTTAAAAAAATCAATGCAAAAAACAGAAATTGTGATTAAAGGTTATGTGCTACCTAGCTGCTTTTTTTATATTTATCTAAGATTATATTATCCTATCCATTTTCTAACTGCAGGGCAGACACACATACAGTACACTCACACCAGGGCCAGTTTTCCTAGAAGCCAATTAATCTACCAGTGTGTCTTTGGACTGTGAAAGGAAACCAGAACAACAGGAGGAAATGCAAACACAAATTTTTGCAATTTTTACCAATCATATGCAAACACAGGGAGAAACTCCATGTAGATAGCACCCAAAGTCTGGAATTGAACCCAGGGTCCAACCCCAGCTCTGCAAGGCAGCAATGCCAACCACTGTGCCACCCAGATTACTTAATTAAATTTTGAAAACCTGCCTGTTTCAAAGGTCTATGATTTAAGCACATCTCAAACACAAAGGGGCTTTTTTATTTTAGAAAAGGCAGTGTCTCTGAATTTGTTTTTTTTATGTCTGCATTGATTAATTATGAGGCTGGCTGGATAACTCGATAACCCCAAAAGTCAAAAGAAACCATGTTAAATTCCATTATTTGTTAAGCTGGGAGGCAAAGTTTGTTCCAAAGTATGATAGTATATTGGTGGTATCGAAACAAGATGACTTTACCTAAAGGCAGTGAAGCTGTGCTCAGCCACTGTACTATTTGCAAACAACTGTTGAACCCAGGAATTGTGAAGTTGTGTGCAAACAGATTGCACTTGCCTTACAGTGTGCTCTTGCCTTACGGTGTGATTTTGACTTTTTGCCATGTAGGATGGTGCTACAGTACATGGTTTAGGTTGTCCAACGAGCCATCACAAGGAGCAGGGAAGTGGTGTCCAGACAGTGAACAGTGAAGATCCCAATGCTACATGAGCTATGCTTTAAGTGAACGGGCATTTCTGAATTAAAAAATAGATGAACAGAGGCAGGGCTTTCTCTTACCTCCACAATTCCAGCACTGACAAAAACTCACTTTTATTCAGTTTTGTTTCTTAAATCCTGTACGCAGCTGAAAACTCAATGTGTCTAAGACTCATGCACATGAAACATATTGGTTGGTTTTCTTGTGCACATTATCGCTTATGATTCATGTTTATTTCAAATAGCTCATTACCCCTTTTACAGCGCATGTGACCATCTAAAGATAGTGTTGTTTCATTTTTCCAATAAGACCACCTTTGAGCTGGTTTGTCCTGGACAGACACATACATTAACTGTGAGACACTGTCAGGCTGGATTTCTTTGGCATATGATTGACACCACACCCTGAGACCTCAGTAACACAGACGTATTGAGGAAACAGAAAAAAAAAACATAATTAAGATCGTATCCCAGTGGTAACAACGTTTGCATCTCGTTAATGCCGAATGATCAGGACATACTGTAAAAGCATCACGTTTGCAATTCTCCAATATGTTAAATTAAAATATGATACTGGTACTGTATATACATTTTTACCAACATATACTGGAGTGACAGACGCATAAGTTGGTTATATAAATTGCACTGTTAAGCACAGGAGCATGGAGCAAAATGTAGCTGTGACACAAAAGAACCCTCACTCACGCACAATATAAAAGTGTCACTTCTTTGGTGTCTCCATAAAAAAAACACAAACCAGAAAAGGTAAGGAATTTGTTTAAATCATTTACACTTTTTTTTTCACTCTGACAAATCTTGAGAAACCAGCTTAGGGTTTCAAATCTATTTTAAGGCCTGTTTAACTCCTCACTGGAATCTGTGTCCTGAATTTCCTAAACCACATACAGCACTTGAAGTAAACATACTGCACTGTACCCTTTTACTCTGTGTTAGCCAGCTTCACACAACTAAAAACCCAGATAAAACTTCAGTCAAAACAAAATTGTAGAATCTAAATAGTACATTAGATTCCATCTGCATGTCATTAGTAAAATGGGAGTCACTCCCTGCGGGTTCATTCCTCATAAATATATTTAAATAAATATCATAAATAAATAAATTAGGATAGCCCTCACCATATTTTAAAAAGCAATTGGTCTCTTCTCACTGTTGTGTCATGCACGTCTCTCCTGGGGTTAGCTTTCCTTGACACAAGATGGATTTAAATGGGATATTTTGCATCTATTGTACGCCGGGGTCTGAAAAATACACTAATTTACTTTTCTTACTTTTTATGTCTCAATAAGAACAACAATTGCATCAGGGTTGTGAGGCCTATAGTCCTATGTGATGCTCAGGGCAAACACCTAAACATATTTTGTACCACATCCCGATGTGCAGATAGATGTTGCTCTGATAGAGATGGTGTACTCTTTACAAACACAAGACCATGGTTGTATGTCCTGAGGACACTAAAAGAAAAAAAAAGTCTGCATACTGTAGGTTTCCAAAACAGAATGAACATAGTTCTTCATCCCTAGAATCATGGGATTAATACCATTCCATACAGTACTTTTTCTGTGATCTGCTTTTGAAAATATAGTCAATATAGACCATTAAGGTAGATACCAAATGCATGAACCCATATAATATCAATAATAATATGAACTTATGGCTGTTTACTAGTTTAATTGTGGAGAAACTAGAGCTTAAGCAACAGGCAACAGTTACAAGGCGGGATACTGTACATCCTGGACAGGATGCCAGTTCATTACAGGGCACACCCAGACACAAACACACAGACACTCACAACAGGGCCAATTTTCCCAGAAGCCAATTCACCTACTGTACCAGTACATCCTTGGACTGTGAGAGGAAACCAGAGCACCCGGAGGAAAACATACAAACTTCACGCCGATAGCCCCAAAAGGTTTGGAAGTGAGCTCAGGGCCTAGCACTGTGAGGCAACAATGCTAACAACTGCTCCACTGGGCTGCCACAATTGAAAACTTCTTAAGTTTAAAAATGTCAGGATATTAAATAGGTTTAAAGAAAATAATACAAACCTGTGACTAGCAGCTCCTGGATTGTGTAACACTATTTTTCAAAATCCAGGTATGTACTCTTTAATAAATGAAACCACAAAGTTTATTAAATAGAACATGGAAATGAAAACGATCTTTATAAGCAGCACATTTCTTTAAGAAGGAATAAGGCACAACAGTTGGGGTGTTGCCTGAATTTCACAATAGCACAGCAGTTTTCCCCTCCTGGCCAACAGCTGGTAATACTTATCATTATTTTGTGCCAGCAAATCTCAAGTCATTTCCAGTGAATTATTGTGTACATTTAACTGTATTGTTGCATTAATCAAATTGCAGTAAATTGTTCCTGGTTATAAACCAGCTGGGTACAAGCCAGTGATACTGTGGCATTATCTCAAGCATCTCTCTGATGCACAGATCGGGTCTTTATAAACTGTACACAGTAAACATACTTGCTAAAAAATCCATGCATTTGTGGAAAGGAACTTGTGGATTTACAAAAAATATTTGAATTTAAACTGTTTCTGACAGGCCTACCGTAGCTGTTTCAAAATTTGTAAAGGGCAATTTAAGATGGCAAAGGATATGAACCCAAGACTTTAAGAGGATCTGCTGGGACTCAAAATGTACGTTATTTTGCTTTAAATAGTCAATGCAGAGCTCAGCTTATTAAAAGCTGGGGCTGATTGAAAATGGTAGACGTACGGTGCTGAGATAAGGTGGTTGGATAGAGTTCTGTGGTTGGATAGGTAGGTATGTCTGTCCAACGGACAGCAACTCCATCCTCTCCTTAGCCTGGCAACAACTTTGTACTGAGCTCACTTGTTGCAGTCACAGGGTTGTTAAATTCAATCTAGCCAATTAACAGGAGAATAATCTAAACAGATTTCAATTGATAAATCTTTAATGATTTGAGGGATTTTATACAAATGTGCACTTGACAGTGCTAATTTAAAGCAAATATGAAGCTTGATTAAAAATTCCCCTGGCTAGGAAGATAAATGTTTGAATAATTTATCAGGTTTAATTGACATGACTGTGATGTTGTAAACAGAAATGTTTTGATGTTTGTAATGCATTTTGACATAATGAATTTTTGGGAAAGATCCAAGGAAGGCAAAACCGAAAGAATGACAGAGGGAGGAAGAAAAAAAAACTACTCCCTGGTACTAAGGCAAGTGTCTTCTGCGCTGAGTGAACTTTCAATGTGCTGTATTTACATATTATTTCACATCTATGCAAGCAGCGAGAATGCCACTGGGTATCTTATAATAAGTAATTTAGAAAAAAGACAGTAAAAAGAGTCTGGCACGATGGACCACAAAAACGTTCAGCAAACACATGATACAGAACCTCAGAGGAAGCCTAAGGCAAACACTTTAATTTGACCCTCGAAAACTGACACTAAACAAGGATGTAAATACATAGAGGAGATATTATTTTCATTCCAGACACAGCTGCTGTTCGTCACAGCAATAAGTTCAGGCTATAAGAACAGTCCACCTACAGTGCCTTGCGAAAGTATTCGGCCCCCTTGAACTTTTCAACCTTTTGCCACATTTCAGGCTTCAAACATAAAGATATAAATTTTTTATTTTATGTGAAGAATCACCAACAAGTGGGACACAATTGTGAAGTGGAACGAAATCTATTGGATTTTTGAAACTTTTTTAACTAATAAAAAAATGAAAAGTGGGGCGTGCAAAATTATTCGGCCCCCTTGCGTTAATACTTTGTAGAGCCACCTTTTGCTGCGATTACAGCTGCAAGTCGCTTGGGGTATGTCTCTATCAGTTTTGCACATCGAGAGACTGAAATTCTTGCCCATTCTTCCTTGCAAAACAGCTCGAGCTCAGTGAGGTTGGATGGAGAGCGTTTGTGAACAGCAGTTTTCAGCTCTTTCCACAGATTCTCGATTGGATTCAGGTCTGGACTTTGACTTGGCCATTCAAACACCTGGATACGTTTATTTGTGAACCATTCCTTTGTAGATTTTGCTGTATGTTTGGGATCATTGTCTTGTTGGAAGATAAATCTCCGTCCCAGTTTCAGGTCTTTTGCAGACTCCAACAGGTTTTCATCCAGAATGGTCCTGTATTTGGCTGCATCCATCTTCCCCTCAATTTTAACCATCTTCCCTGTCCCTGCTGAAGAAAAGCAGGCCCAAACCATGATGCTGCCACCACCATGTTTGACAGTGGGGATGGTGTGTTGAGGGTGATGAGCTGTGTTGCTTTTACGCCAAACATATCGTTTTGCATTGTGGCCAAAAAGTTCGATTTTGGTTTCATCTGACCAGAGCACCTTCTTCCACATGTTTGGGGTGTCTCCCAGGTAGCTTGTGGCAAACTTTAGACGAGACTTTTTATGGATATCTTTGAGAAATGGCTTTCTTCTTGCCACTCTTCCATAAAGGCCAGATTTGTGCAGTGTAAGACTGATTGTTGTCCTATGGACAGACTCTCCCACCTCAGCTGTAGTTCTCTGCAGTTCATCCAGAGTGATCATGGGCCTCTTGGCTGCATCTCTGATCAGTCTTCTCCTTGTCTGAGCTGAAAGTTTAGAGGGACGGCCAGGTCTTGGTAGATTTGCAGTGGTCTGATACTCCTTCCATTTCAAGATGATCGCTTGCACAGTGCTCCTTGGGATGTTTGAAGCTTGGGAAATCTTTTTGTATCCAAATCCGGCTTTAAACTTCTCCACAACAGTATTAAGGACCTGCCTGGTGTGTTCCTTGGTCTTCATGATGCTCTCTGCGCTTTCAACAGAACCTTGAGACTATCACAGAGCAGGTGCATTTATACAGAGACTTGATTACACACAGGTGGATTCTATTTATCACCATCAGTCATTTAGGACAACATTGGATCATTCAGAGATCCTCGCTGAACTTCTGGAGTGAGTTTGCTGCACTGAAAGTAAAGGGGCCGAATAATTTTGCACGCCCCACTTTTCATTTTTTTATTAGTTAAAAAAGTTTCAAAAATCCAATAGATTTCGTTCCACTTCACAATTGTGTCCCACTTGTTGGTGATTCTTCACATAAAATAAAAAATTTATATCTTTATGTTTGAAGCCTGAAATGTGGCAAAAGGTTGAAAAGTTCAAGGGGGCCGAATACTTTCGCAAGGCACTGTATGTTATGGCTTGATAGACTCTCGTGGTATGTTGTCTGTTATTGCTGGAATACCCCACATTCCCCTCCCGTTGTACACATGCAGACCTGGTCTGGGAACAGATAAAAGCACATCTCCACAGGGGGAAGGAAAGAATGTTATCAAGGGTGAGATGCACTGATGCAATTTTGTTATTAAAATATATACGTCCACGCTTTGTCTACTACTCAAAGCCATCCATAAATAGAGACAAAGTGCTCTTGATGTAAAGCTGGAGCCCAGTCCAAGCACTGGTGAAGGAGCTTAACTTTCTCATGTGCTATCAACTCTAAACAACAATCCCACTGCTGTGCTTATCTGTATCCTATAATCAAATAATCATGACATACTGTACATAATCCTGAAGGACTTGCTATGTTCTGCTCAGTTCCTCTGTTCATCTGTTGCCATTCTTTGGTATGTACAAGTACAGCCCAAGTACTGTATACAAGATCCTAATGGGTATAGATAGGCTCAGCCCAGGGAACTATTTCATACTCAGTAGTGAAGCAAGGAAACTGAGTCACAACTGGAAACTAAAAGGGAATTCATTTAGGAGGGAGAATATGAAATGATTCTTTACACAGAGGTGGTTATTTGGATAACCAGTCACGTGCTTGAGGCTGGGCTCTTTGAAGAAACAACTGCATGAGCTTTAAATTCACTTAAAGTTAAAATGATCAAATGAGCACATTGGGCCAAATGGCATCAAGTTTGCAAATTTTCATAAAGTGAAAAACTGGTCATGAATTTAAAAAGGTCCAAAGATACAAAACAAAACATCCTCCTAAGAAAAAATGAAATAATATCAGATTTTTTTTTTCTGCAGGGCAATTGTCTCATCTTTAACTTTCAGAATATAGTTTTGTTTTTTAGAATATTTCAAAGGACATGTGCTACTGTTGTCAGTGATCAACATGTAAATAAAACAAATAAAATCAAGGACGTTGATGTTTCCAGTGTTATTAATAACTGGCATTTTTCAAAAATGATGTTATTTTCATGTATCAAGCTTTTTATTCTGACTCTCTATTATTCAACAGAGAATTGGAACACACAGCACAGCACCAACATTTGCGATTTGATGGAGTATAATTCAGAGTAAATTAACTGTCAGCTGGAGGAGAATTTTTTTGGTTCACACAGAATACAATTAAACCTTAAAATCTAGAAAACCCCCAGAACGTTTTCCATTTGCATTCCTCTTAAAATATATATGCTTTTGAATACTATACAACAGACAAGAAGGCATCTTCTGGGTCTTTGGCAGTTGTTTGTAGTAGCAACAACGGATACTGCAGTTCACAATGAGCTCTCATGCTGTAAGACAATTCTATGATACAACTGAAATATGTGGGGTTGCACGCACCACAATATATCATTTTCACATCAAAGAAAACTTTTCCTTTAAATAAAGCTGTAAAGTTGTCTTGTGCTTTATTAACTTTCAATCAATAAACATGCATTTTGGTAAGGTAATCAGGAAATGCCTCCAATTGGCTGACAATGTATCAAAGCTAGTGCTTCAAGGCAACAGCAAGCTCTAACAAGCAGTTTATTACCGGTAGCTGTTACTGACATTAGTCAAAACCAAGAAAGATAAAATAGAATAAGAAATGCAGTGCTGGAAGAGCCTTTGGCACCGTGTTCTCCTTTCCCTTTTGAAAACCACACGCCTTCCTTTGATATGATAACAAATATAAATTGTTTAAAAACATCAAATGCAAGGAAAACTGAAACCAGACTGTCATGGAGCTAATCTCCCTGAGAGTGACGTACCCATAGTAATAGCAGTGGTTGGAAATCTGTGGTGAATGGGATTCATTTATGTGGAGCAATTGCAGTGATCTGATCCAGAGCAGTAACAATGTAATGCTATTGTTTCTTTTTTGTTCTGGAATTTTTTTACCTCTTTTGCTTCAGTCATCGGTTAAGTGTGCTCTATAACAGGATTTAATCTTCAGAATCAACATTTTATTCCTCTCGTAGATGTGCTTGTGTGTCCGCCTGTATGATCTGGGGTTCAACAAGGGGAAATACAGTAGTATGGAACTGGTCAATCATATGCCAGGCTAACACTCTGTTTGGAGTGATCAGAAGGAACTCTATTTGTTTCAATCACAAGCAAATTAAAAGCTTTTTTTCTTAATAAACTGGAAGATACTGCTGGCCCCAGGTAGGTTGTGAGGATGAAAACTCATCTGAAATATTTTCAAGGAGGAGACTACCCTGTAGCAATAAAATGCAAATAACAGATCAAAGAAGTTATGACCACAAAAAAAGAAAACAGAGCCATGAATATCATCAAACATCCAGATGTTGTTTTGGATTGCTTGAGCATTTAATAAGAATATCCTCTTGGCTTCTCTGTTATTTTGATAAATACAAGAGCAGCTGAGCAACACCTGGATGATGAAACAAAATAAGATTTATGGTACAGGTAGAAATCAAACCATAGGTCCATAGTGCAACTCAAACAATGCTAATTATTTTTTGCCCCTAAATATTTTTAAGATGTGTGTGACACATTCGTAAGAATAAATAACAATACTTTTTCTTCTAGGAGGGAATTAGGAAGGCTAGATTTGTTATTTCTTTCTTTTACTTATTTGTATTTTGCCTCATTACAGTACTGTATCTCTCTTTATATCTTAATGTTAAAGTGATTATACTCATATCTGGAATTGTTATTAAAATTCATTTGACCTGTCTATTTTGTCTTCAAACCAATATCAGACGTATCTACAATATGAAGGATTAAAGTTCTTGCTCTTTGCAAGTTCGTGTTTTTCCAAACCATAAGAACAATTTTAAAAGTCCCTACGATTCACCTATCGGTCATGGCCTTTTAAAACTAAAAGCTGAAACCCACGGGAAGTCTAGCAGACGTCCAGGTTGTGTAGTGGCACTTGGAGTAAAACGTCTGGTTCTGATCAAACTTTTACATCTGGATAAAGGCATGTAAATCCTGGCACTTACCATCCAAAGACAACCTGCAGTATATTTTCAGGTGGTTAGCAGAATTTGTGAAATTGTTATTTTCCGAACAGAAACACTGCTCGTGTTAGTGTTAAAACACTTACATCACAATCAAGGGATGTTTTAACACAGAACCGTAATCCTTCCCTTTCTTCTGAGGCATTCTTTTCTTCGTGCTTTCCTCTGTCTGCCCACGTGTACACCTTTTTCCAGCTCATTATTACCAATCATTTGAATTTCAGTGTACAATGTCACCTGCTTGGTAATCTGATTACTTCATAGAGGAATTAGTATGTATATTTAATGTAGAATGGTTTTAATCTTGATGAAAATAATCTTAAGGAGCAGTGATAGGGTTGCTCATATGTCTGGCAGATATGCCAGTAACATGCTAATAAATGACAGCTGATTTATGTATCTGTATTCTTTTATTTATAAAAATAGCAAGTGGACTGATTTTTGATATTAATAATACAAGTGAATCCACTTTGATTAGACTTCTGTGGAGAGCTGTGCATATTCAGCATTACAATTAAATCTTATGATGTGAAATGGGGATGACATGCTAATGAAGCAAGCCAGTGAGCCTGAACCAAGAACGTCCAACATCATTACGGGATATCTTAGATGAAGAGTAATTATATGAGGAACACTGAAATGTCATTAAAAATCTTCAGTAAGTGATTTAACCTACTATTTCTCACTAATGTTGGATTTTTACAGGCTAACCGAACAGAAAGTTCCTCTTCAGAAGTTACAAAAAAGCCTTTTAAATATGCCTGGATTTAAGGGAGAGATACAATCGAGTGTCCTAATTTAATTTGGTGCATCAGAATTCAATGGTGGTATGTAATTGAAATCTCTTTTTAATAAATTCAGATGAATTGGCAATTAGGCCTTGATCTGATTCCCATGAAATGTATTGAAATTGATAGTGGAGGTCCTTGAGATATTTTATTCGAGACACTTGTGCATTATCAAGCCCTTATTTAGGTGCAAAATCATTGTCCCTTTAAAAAGGGCTTGTTTAGAAAAAGATTCATTTCAATTTATTTGATGCATTTGTCATTCAGTTTTCTTCAGAATGTGTTGATTTTATCTCTCCTTTATTACAGCAGAACAACAATAGTTGATGCAGTTATGTGTTACATTACAGTTTCAAGGAAAATTAGGCACAAAACCGCAATACAGAAAAGAGTATTTTTTATTATTTTAACATTGAACTGGGTAGGAAGAAATGAAAGGCCTGCCACAGGCAGAAATTCAGTAATATCAGCAATTTTAAACTTCTTTGTTCTTACATTCTTTTTCAAAAATATACTCAAGGAATGTACTATATTCACTTCCATAAGAAAAGAAGCTACATTTTTATAGCTTTTAACAATTCAACTCATGGTGATTTTGTGCTATAAAACTATTTTCCTTTATAAATTTAGCTTCATTAAAAAATTTAACCATTTGTTAATTACATAAAAAGGTTACATACATTGTAAGACATTCAGTTGATCAAGATCATTTGGGTGATGGACTGTTAATTAATAATAGTTAATTAACATGACGATCCCATCTAATTTACTGAAATAAACCAGGGTAGCAGGTTCAACAGCATGGCTAGGCATCTTGTTCCCAATCCACACAACACTTTGTGTAGAAAAATGCCTCTTGTTCTCATTTTAATGCACTTTCACACACATGTGTCCTGTGGTTCATGTTTCACCAATAAATCAGAAGAAATAGATGGAGTTGACTGTTAGTGCCTTTAAGGGCTTTGAATACTTGAATCAGGTTGCCACATAATCTTCTCTGTTGAAGACTAAAAGGGTTAATTTCTTTTAGCCTAGGACATGCCGAGAAATGTATTTGGTTAGTCTTCTCTGAATTTTTTTGTATCATGGTGAATACAAATGTAGATGCTTTTTCAACAATGTTTATTTTAATTTTTTTATCTTTATTTAAATTATTGGCTTTTAACTTTACTGTGTATGATCTCAATTTTTTGCTGCTTCTGCACATGTGATGTGCAATCATAAACACCTAAGCCTTTTTCATACACAGATTTAAACACTGTTTCCCATTTTAATAACAATAGCCTTTTGCTATCTTCGTGTAATAAAACAGTTGTGTATGTTAAATGTCATCTGCCAGGTGTGACAGAGTATTTATTATGTCCAATTTCAAATTCTTCATTCATTCTTCATTCTGAACCTTCTCAATAACCAGAAAATGTCAGTATTTTACTTATTACTCCAGAATCTAATAATAATAATAATAATTGCTTACATTTATATAGCACTTTTCTGGATACTCTACTCAAAGCACTTTACAGGTAATGGGGACTCTCCTCCACCACCACCAATGTGCAGCATCCACCTGGATGGAGCCAGAACGCTCACCACACATCAGCTATCAGTGGGGAAGAGAGCAGAGTGATGAAGCCACTTCATAGATGGGGACTATTAGGAGGACATGATTGGTAAGGGCCAATGGGAAATTTGGCCAGGAACCAGGGTTACACCTCTACTCTTTTCGAGAAACACCCTGGGATTTTTAATGACCACAGAGAGTCAGGACCCTAAGTTTTACATGTCATCCAAAGGACGGCACCTTTTTTGCAGTATAGCATCCCCATCACTATACTGGAGCATTAGGATCCACATAGACTGCAGGGTGAGCACCCCCTACTGGCCCCACTAACACCTCTTCCAGAAGCCTTTTATAGCTTTGAATGTATGGGGTAGTTTGTTTATATAATAAATGTTAATTGACAATTTAAACTATCATGACTAAGCTTTAAAGGAACAGAATGTGAAAACTGTTAATATTTTTGGAAGGCACTGTAAAGTATATACAGTATACATATCATTTCTGCAGGACAGAAATGTGAGTAGAACAGATTCTTGGTTTGATGATAGCGATCATTTTGAATTGTAAACTCTGTTAAGCTCCTGTGACAATTGATAAACTGAAATACAAATTGCCTTATTTGTAATTAGCAGGGTTTAATCATTTAATACTGGGAAACATAATCAACAAAAACCAAGACTAAAAGAACACTTTGTGACAAAAAATAAACTGAAAACGTAAAACACTATTACTAATTTATAGATATCAGTAATCTAAAACAGCATTAAATTCACTTCTGTAACTGTTGCTGTTTCTGTTTGACAAGTTACCTGTTGCATACAAATCAAACACATCACCTTTAACTTTACTTCATTTGAAGAAATATTAATTTTCCCACCTCTCTTGAGTCACATGGCATTTTTATTCATTTTTCTTTTCTGCAATAGCATCATTACAAGACTCCTATTACTATTTAAAATATAATTTTGAGACTGTGAAAAAACACTGTACTGTACTGTATCATTGAGAGCAATAGTGGAACAGTCCCTGAGACTGCACAAATATTTGAGACAGGAGATTAGAGAAAGAGTGTACAGCATATAGATTTCAAGGTGATTATTTTCCCCATCATTTTTGTATAAAGACTCACCCTTTGATCTCTGACATCATCAAACAGGGACAGACGTAGAGAACAGGAAGCGCAGGAAGTGCTGTGCATGCAGAATATTGTGGTAACATCACTAAAGGCAACTGCAGAAGGTGTGGGTTATGACCTGAACCTAGCCCATGGACTGTATGTTTGATATCTGGGTTAGATGCATGTAAATTTAGACTATTTCTAAATATAACGTATAGTGGTCTTACTGTTCTAAAACTCAGAGATTTATAGATGAGGCTACCATCTGGCTCAGTAATAACATTGTTCCTGATTTTTAATTAAGTCCTGTGTCCTTTGGTTTATTTATTGTATGTACATGTACAGTACAAGGCCCAGGAACACTGCTCTTCAGAAAAGGCAGAGGAGCTACCACCTTTGGATAACATCTCTTATATTCTCATTAAATATCAAGGTCTGGAGGTTTATCTTATGTTGTTCTAAAACACATAACAAATCTACCTCTTTTATTTATTATAGAACTTTGTCTTTGCTCAGCCTTGGGCAAGTTTTCAGATTTTCCTTGGCAAACACCTGAATGAAATATTTAATAAATTACCCATTTGATTTTCATCATCTAAAGGTTTTCATTATTATCCTTAAACACAATTTCTTTTACTATTATGTTTTGTTGTTACACAGAAAAAAAAACTTATAAAACTTATATCAGTATCCATTGAGGTATTATTTTCTAACTACAGTATCTCTGTCTTCCATATATACTTTTTTATCTGTGCTTGCAATTTGAAATATTCCTTTTTGATTGTGTTTCTTGATCATTTTGTGAAACACTTTCTTTCTCCTTATATTTTTCATAACAGATTCATGAAAACATTTGGATTAATGATTTAACTAGTCTTCGGATAGATCTGTACTGTGCTTCAAGCAGATTATCTTGAAATTCTGCTATTTTATCCAATTCTACGTTTCTGGAATCATGTCTCATTTTTTCAGTTTACTTTCCCGAAATTGTAAATCTTTGTTTTAGATCCTACCTGTACAGTTTCAAAACACACCATATTACGATTGCATTTCTCACCTCCGTTTTATTACTCTGTCCTGATTATTTGAAAATGCTAGATCAACACACGTAATCCCTAGAAGGTGCTCATAAAAACTGAGAAAGTAAGCTTTTGCATCACTTTTATGTATCTTGGCCTAGCTATTTTTTAATAAATTTATTATGTTTGCATTTAATTAAGGCTTTAACATGGGAGGAAAACAAGCAGAACCCTGCCTTCTGTTTCTGCATATACACAGTTATAATTTTAAGAGCCTCAAGGCACTGCTCTTAACAATATTATGACATATGTGAGATCCTAACTTTAAAAAGTATAACATACTTTCTGCTTACAGCTTGCTTAAGATAAATACCAATATGTTTAAACTGCAGTGACCTCATCAACATAGACACAACCAATATATAGTATGACCTACAGTAACTGAAGTGCACAAATCTGAAACGCACGTCTTTTTGGTAACAACATAATACTCAGCAATGCTGGTGAAAAACACTTCAGTCATTTTTCCTCCCTTTTTATGTTGGGCCTCAGTTGGAGGTCCTTGTTGAAGATGAGGTTTGAAAAACAATTTCTGAACTGGAATTTGAAAAATGCTTGCTTTTGTATTCTCTCATCGTATTTGGAGGTTAAATAATTAAAGTTTTCAATTCTGTTACAACTCAATGGTCAAAGTACAATATTTTAAAAACGTGTGGGAGTTATCATTTTCCTATTGTTGGCAGTTTTATTTTACTTATAATGAAACGTCTGGCTATAGCAACAGTCTTTTTTAATTTACTGAATGAATAAATACAGTATGTAGCATGTCATGGTGTCTTGGCAAAGAACTGACCCTTCACTGAATGGTGAACTGACACTTAATATAGAGAAACAGATATTTCACTTTCTCAGAACTTGTTTCCCAGTGTATGCCAAAGCAAACTACATGACATCAAAAGAGTTTTTTTTCATTACAAATAGATGCAATTCTAGAACAGTAACTGAAAAATTTAATTTGAAATTTATTATGGAAAAGCTGATAGGATCTTGAATCTTTTAAATTACTTTATTACCTAAGACATTTTTCAATCCCTTCTATACAGTATATTCTCACATATCTATGGTTGGTGGACTTTTACCCTTTTACCTTACGTTTTTTTCTTTTACATTAAAGTTACTTGAGAAAAAAGCCTAAACATAATGTATGTGCAAAAATGACAGAAAAAAAATGATAAGAACAGAAACTAAAATAGGAAATTATTTTACAAACTACTTGATATAATTGTGTTGAGTGCCTACGAATACAAATCAACAATGGAAAAACCTGTCAGTTTTACCAACTACCGTTGGAACTTTATTAAGCACGTGCTGAGTTTATATTCACGACTGAAGGAAATTGTGATTGCACGCAATGAGGATGTCATGCGTGTCCAGCATGGAATAAACCTTCACCTGTTCCTTTGCATCCTACGCATGCTGACGCAGCTAGCTACTCGAACTTCCATAATCATCGTCTGTCATGACACCCCCTTACATAGTGAATATGAGCTCTATCAGTACATTAACTTAGACTATCTAGAATTAAGTGCAATAGAACTAAATTATCCTTTATTCTCATGCCTATTCACCTGCTAAATTTGGATTAATCGTACATTTTACTTTCAATATTTATTTTTTTCATCACACATGTATGTTTCTCATTTGCTAATGGGTTCATGTTGTGTTAAATGTATTGTGTGTTGTGTTATGTCTTTTACTTGCCTGCAGGTAAATTTCCCATCTGGTACAAAAAAAGTAAAACTGGTTGAAAATGACAAAGGTTTGTTGTCAGTAGAGCATTCTTCAGTTAACAGCAGTTGGTCCCTTAAAAGAAGGCATGTTTGTTTTCCACTTTGATCTCATTTTTATTTTCTAGAAAAAGCAATGAAAGAGCTCCTCCTGGCAGCTGGTTTGAGTGCATCATTTTCTCAGATCTTAGTGCTACGTTTGGTACTATAAAAATCATGACATTCTAATGAATGGGTTAGTGGGTTTGTGTGGTATCTTTGATACTAACCTTAAATAGTTTTTATGCGTATTTTTTTGAATGTCAACATTTTATTTCTCTTGTTGGTTTGACAGGCTGGATTGGGTTACATCTGGTGTTCCACATGGGTTCAGTATTGGTCCCTGTGCTGTTTGACGTTTTTCAGAATTATCACTTTTATGCAAATGAAAGTTAAATCAATGTCTGATTAATGTTAATTTCGGGTACCTATTCCAGCACTCCGATTGTATTTCTGAATTAAGAGATTGGATGACATTCTATTTTTTGCATCTCAATTGTGATAAGATTAACACAAATCTCCAGAACCTAGCCAGTGAGCTTTTTGCTTCAGCCGACCTCTGCTCAGCTCCTGGTTTATTGTGTTGTGGCACATTACCCCACACTCTATGGCTGACAAGACCTTTTGTTGCTGTGCACCACAGCTCTGAACTCTTCCACCATCCCAAGGGGAACTCAGGGACTCAGCCAGAGTGGGTGTTTTTAATTTAGCCTCCAGATGCAACCATTTTCAAAAAAGGCTTTTTAGTGTATTTGTTTTCTGCACTTTTGCTTTAATTTTAATGTGGGGTGTCATTTATATGTGTTATTAATGAGTGCTTTTAAAAAGCCTATTTAATTTAAGGTTTATTATTATTAGCTGAAATATATATTTTTAAACATACATTAATTCTTGTGGGCTAAAGACCATAGGCCTCTTAATTAAATAATGTGTTTATGGGCTTTTATAAGCTGAACTGCCACCTTTCAGTGACTGAACTGGCTGAATTGGTGCTGAACCAGCGAGACAGTCTCAAACCATCGCAAGACCCCTGCTTTTTGCTGGTTATTGTTCAGTTTTCTGAAAGGGTAGAGAAGTGCTGAACTGGCATAATAAGAGGAAAATCACATTTTTGGAAGAAATGCTACTTTTGAATCTTTTTTGCCATCTGACGCTGACGCATTTGGCTGTTATAAATGAGCAAAAGCATGTTTTAAATTTCTCATGAAGTTTTCAATCTGAGATATGGCCAGCAATGAACTGGAAGTCTTCCAATTACATAATCAGTGATGTCTATATTGTTAAATACTGCAAAATGTTTCTTTTTGTTCCTTTAGATGTTTAAAAAAAACAACTTCAGAAATTACTGCAAAACTAGAGGGACTACAATTAAAATACATTTTGGGGACAACTTTGTGGTTGATCCATTCTGTCAAATTCCACAACTGTGCTGTGATCACACAACCTGCAAATGAACAATTCAGGCTCTGCAGAAGATTTAAAGAAATGGAAGTGCTGCACTTCTTGTGGTGTGTGAATGAGATTGGGGAAGAAATTAAGGCACAATTGTGCTGGCTCTTTATCAAAATTGTTTGGTTAATGTTACAGGACAGTGCTACACAGGCACACATATGCAAGGCTGCGCAAAAAGATTAACTTAACATGAACTTCTCATGTTAATCAGTTTGTGGGTAGATGTTTGCACACACATTCAGAAATATGCTGTACATCAACAACTCTGTACTGCTGCACAGTGCATTAATATAGTTTTAGTCAAGGACAAAAAATTCACAGGAATTTTTCATCTTTGCATGGTAAATAACAAAGCCTTAGGAAAAGCAGTGTAATATATACACACAATTGTATCTACTGCACATTTATATTTAATTGCCATTGAAAGGAGAGACTATACTATTGCACACATTTTACTGTTCATGAGTTGTCTCTGATGTTGTGTATTGCTGAGTATTTCTTGTTACTTGCCAAGCATGCTTCTTCAGCTTAATGAATGAACATCTAAAAACAGCATAAAGGTCAGATGCCTTGCAGGGTACGATTTACTAGGGAAGGAAAATCTGCAGAACAAATTGCCTGGCATGGGGCAATTTGAAATGTTTAGGTTTAATACTGACATTATTGTACATGCTGTAGTGTTCTCCTAGTAGATGTAGAACTGTTGGTTTAACAGAATTAAACCTAAGTTTTAAGAGTTTTAATTCTGTGTATCTGTGGAATCAAAAAGAAAAAAATGAAGTGTTTTGTGTATATCAATGTATTTGAATATTTCAAAGTGGATGATCAAAAAACAGCAGCTATAATAAACACAAAAGCAACAACTTCTTCTAAATGTACTAGCTAGCTGTTTACTGACATTTGAGAATCAGCAATAGCTATACCACATTACCTATACAGAGCAAAGGAAAGTGACAAAAAAGCCACAACAAAAAAACAAAAACTACCTGAAACAATTAAGAAAGTAAAGTTTTCCACGTTTTATGCTGGTGAGGATTAGTAGGTAGAGGGAACTGTTTCTTTGTTTACCAATTGCAATTTTAAGGAAAAAGGTGAATTCTATGAAGACTGCGTAAATTAACCTTTTTGACAAAGAAAATGGAAAGATTTCCCCATGTTTGGAAACAAATAATAAGTGTAGGAGAATCCTATGATTTAGTATTTTCCATACCATTTTGTGTAAATTTCCTCATAGGTATATATTATCAGCCAAGAAAATGACTATCAAGTAGACAAGAATGGTTGTAAATTCACCAAAAACTAAAACTCTGTTTGGGTGGAGGTTGGAGAGCGCATCTTGTAGAAAGGGTACTCTTACAGAAAGGGTATTTTTATGGAATGAATTATAACAGAATCATGAGCAAAATACTGGATTACATAAAACCAATTTGAATATGAAGGTTCCTTTTTACAGTCTAAAAGAACAGTTCATATATAACAGCATTCAAATAATGCTGGGGAAATATAACATTAAAAAATGTGACAGTTCCTAATTTATACATACAGGATATTTTCCTAGTAGTACTGATTGAACATTGAGTG